>NC_134502.1:2247702-2409679 GCF_040206685.1 Ascaphus truei | reverse complement strand
ACACACACACACAGGGAGAGACACACACACAGTGACACACACACACACACACACAGTGAAACACACACACACACACAGTGAGACACACAAACACACAGTGAGACACACACACACACACACAGTGAGAGACACACAGTGAGACACACACACACACACACAGTGAGACACACACACACACACAGTGAGACACACACACACACAGTGAGACACCCACATACACACACACAGTGACACACACACACAGGAGGAGGGGGGGAGAGCGGACGGGAGGAGGAGGGGGGGAGAGTGGACAGGAGGGGGGTGGGTTGATTAAAATTTGCGGGTCTCTCCTCTCCACTCCCCCTGTATGTTTCTCCGCTCCCCCCTCTCTCTCCCCTCCTGCCCCCCCCATGTGACACAGACACACACACATTGTCACACACAGTGACACACACACAGTGAGACACACACACAGTGAGACACACACACAGTGTCACACACACACACACACACACACACACACACACACACACACACACACACACACACACACACACACACACACACACACAGTGAGACACACACACAGTGAGACACACACACACAAACACACACACACACACACACACACACACACAGTGAGAGACCACACACACAGTGAGAGACACACACACAGTGAGAGACACACAGTGACACACACACACAGTGAGACACACACACACACACACACACACAGTGAGACACACACACACACAGTGAGACACACACACACACACACACACAGTGAGACACACACACACACATAGTGAGACACACACACAGTGAGACACACACACACAGTGAGACACACACACACACACACACAGTGAGACACACACACACACACAGTGAGACACACACATACACCCACACAGTGACACACACACACACAGTGACACACACACGTCACCTCTCCTTCCGTGCGCCGCCATCTTAGTTAGTCCGCGAGGGAGGAAGGGGGTCCTTCGGGGCGCCGCCATCTTAGGTGCCGCGTGTCCCCCCGCCGGGAGGGAAGTGAGGAGCGGGAGGGAATGGAGCGGGAGGGAGTGAGAGCGGGAGGAGGTGAGAGCGGGAGGGAGGTGAGAGCGGGAGGGAGGTGAGAGCGGGAGGGAGGTGAGAGTGGGAGGGAGTGGCGCGGGAGGGAGGTGAGTGCGGGAGGGGGGTGAGCGGACGGGAGGAGGAGGGGGGGAGAGTGGACGGGAGGAGGAGGGGGGGGAGAGTGGACAGGAGGGGGTGGGTTGGTTAAAATTTCCGGGTCTCTCCTCTCCACTCCCCCTGTATGTTTCTCCGCTCCCCCCTCTCTCTCCCTCCTGCCCCCCCCCATGTGACACAGACACACATTGTCACACACAGTGACACACACACACACACACACAGTGTCACACACACACACACACACACACACACACACACACATACACACACACACACACACACACACACACACACACACACACAGTGAGAGACACACACACAGTGAGACACACACACACACACACAGTGAGAGACACACACACAGTGAGAGACACACACACAGTGACACACACACACACACAGTGAGACACACACAGTGAGACACACACACACACACACAGTGAGACACACACACAGTGAGACACACACACAGTGAGAGACACACACACAGTGTCACACACACACACACACACACACACACACACACAGTGTCACACACACACACACACACACACACACACACACACACACACACACACACACACACACACACACACACACACACACACACAGTGAGACACAAACACAGTGAGACACACACACACACACACAGTGAGACACACACACAGTGAGAGACACACACACAGTGACACACACACACACACACACAGTGAGACACACACAGTGAGACACACACACACACACACAGTGAGACACACACACAGTGAGACACACACACAGTGAGAGACACACACACAGTGACACACACACACACACACAGTGAGACACACACACACACAGTGAGACACACACACACACACAGTGAGAGACACACACACAGTGAGACACACACACACAGTGAGACACACACACACACAGTGAGACACACACACACACACACATTGAGACACACACATACACACACACAGTGACACACACACACACAGGAGGAGGGGGGGGAGAGCGGACGGGAGGAGGAGGGGGGGGAGAGCGGATGGGAGGAGGAGGGGGGAGAGGGGGACGGGACCGGAGGAGGGGGGAGAGCGGACGGGAGGAGGAGGGGGGGAGAGCGGACGGGAGGAGGAGTGGGGGAGAGCAGACAGGAGGAGGAGGGGGGGGAGAGCGGACGGGAGGAGGAGGGGGGGTGAGCGGACGGGAGGAGGGGGGGGAGAGCGGACGGGAGAAGGAGGTGGGGGAGAGCAGATGGAGGAGGAGGGGGGGAGAGTAAACGAGAGGAGGAGGGGGTGGAGAGCAGACGGGAGGATGAGGGGTGGGGTGAGCGGACGGGAGGAGGAGGGGGGGGAGCTGACGGGAGGAGGAGGGGGGGAGAGCGGACGGGAGGCGGAGGGTAGGAGAGCGGATGGGAGGAGGAGGGGGGGGGGAGAGCAGATGGGAGGAGGAGGGGGGGAGAGCAGACGGGAGGGAGGAGGGGGGGAGGAGCGGATGGGAGGAGGAGGGGGGAGAGCGGACGGGAGGAGGAGGGGGGGAAGGAGCAGATGGGAGGAGGAGGGGGGGAGGAGCAGACGGGAGGAGGAGGGGGGGGAGTGGACGGGAGGAGGAGGGGGGGAGCGGATGGGAGGAGGAGGGGGGGGGGAGTGGACGGGAGGAGTTGTGGTGGAGCGGATGGGAGGAGGAGGGGGGGGAGCGGACGGGAGGAGGAGGGGGGAGCGGATGGGAGGAGGAGGGGGGGAGCGTACAGGAGGAGGAGGGGGGGAGGAGGAGGGGGGGAGTGGGGGAGAGGAGGGGGGGAGCGGATGGGAGGATGAGGGGGGGAGGGGGCAGGAGGAGGGGGAGAGGGGGGGAGAAGGGGGGGGGGGGGAGGGGGAGGAGGAGGGTGGGAGCGGACGGGAGGAGGAGGGGGGGGAGCGGACGGAGGAGGAGGGGGGGGAGTGGACGGGAGGAGGAGGGGGGGAACGGATGGGAGGAGGAGGGGGGGGAGCGGACGGAGGAGTTGTGGTGGGAGCGGATGGGAGGAGGAGGGGGGGTGAGAGCAGAAGGGAGGAGGAGGAGGGGAGAGCGGACGGGAGGAGGAGGGGGGAGGGAGAGTGGACAGGAGGGGGGGGGAGCGGATGGGAGGAGGAGGGGGGAGAGCGGACGGGAGGAGGAGGGGGAGGGAGAGTAGACAGGAGGGGGGTGGGTTGGTTAAAATTTCCGGGTCTCTCCTCTCCACTCCCCCTGTATGTTTCTCCGCTCCCCCCTCTCTCTCCCCTCCTGCCCCCCCCCATGTGACACAGACACACATTGTCACACACAGTGACACACACACACACAGTGAGACACACACACAGTGTCACACACACACACACACACACAGTGAGACACACACACAGTGAGACACACACACACATGTGAGAGACACACACACAGTGAGAGACACACACACAGTGAGAGACACACACACACAGTGACACACACACACACACAGTGAGACACACACACACAGTGAGAGACACACACACACAGTGAGACACACACACACAGTGAGAGACACACACACAGTGAGACACACACACAGTGAGACACACACACACAGTGAGAGACACACACACAGTGACACACACACACACACACACACACACACACACACACACACACAGTGAGACACACACACACACACACACAGTGAGACACACACACACAGTGAGACACACACACACACAGTGAGACACACACACACACACACACACACAGTGATAGACACACACACAGTGAGACACACACACACACACAGTGAGACACACACACACAGTGAGACACACACATACACACACACAGTGACACACACACACACAGTGACACACACACGTCACCTCTCCTTCCGTGCGCCGCCATCTTAGTTAGTCCGCGAGGGAGGAAGGGGGTCCTTCGGGGCGCCGCCATCTTAGGTGCCGCGTGTCCCCCCGCCGGGGAGGGAGGTGAGAGCGGGAGGGAGTGGAGCGGCAGGGAGTGGAGCAGGAGGGAGTGGAGCGGGAGGGAGGTGAGAGCGGGAGGGAGGTGAGAGCGGGAGGGAGGTGAGAGCGGAAGGGAGGTGAGAGCGGGAGGGAGTGGAGCGGGAGGGAGGTGAGTGCGGGAGGGAGTGGAGCGGGAGGGAGTGGAGCGGGAGGGAGGTGAGTGCGGGAGGGAGTGGAGCGGGAGGGAGTGGAGCGGCTTCCGGCCACCTCTTAGGTGGCCGCGTGTCCCCCCGCCGGGGAGGGAATGGATCGGGAGGGAGTGGAGTGGGAGGGAGGTGAGTGCGGGAGGGAGTGGAGCGGGAGGGAGTGGAGCGGGAGGGAGGTGAGTGCGGGAGGGAGTGGAGCGGGAAGGAGTGGAGCGGCTTCCGGCCGCCTCTTAGGTGGCCGCGTGTCCCCCCGCTGGGGAGGGAGTGGATCGGGAGGGAGTGGAAGGGAGGTGAGTGTGGGAGGGAGTGGAGCGGGAGGGAGTGGAAGGGAGGTGAGTGCGGGAGGGAGTGCAGCGGGAGGGAGGTGAGAGCGGGAGGGAGTGGAGTGGAAGGGAGGTGAGTGCGGCAGGGAGTGGAGCGGGAGGGAGTGGAGCGGGAGGGAGTGGAGCGGCTTCCGGGCGCGTCTTAGGTGGCCACGTGTCCCCCCGCCGGGGAGGGAGTGGAGCGGGAGTGAGTGGAGCGGGAGGGAGGTGAGTGTAGCGGGAGGGATTGTAGCGGGAGGGAGGTGAGCGGAGGTGAGTGGAGCACCAGGGATGGGGGAGGTGAGTGTGATGGGGGGGGAGAGGACAGAGAGGTGTGTGTGTGTGTGTGTGTGTGTGTGTGTGTGTGTGTGTGTGTGTGTGTGTGTGTGTGTGTGTGTGTGTGTGTGTGTGTGTGTGTGTGTGTGTGTGTGTGTGTGTGTGTGTGTGTGTGGTTTTTTTGGACCTTTGGCCCGTCACTCCGCCTCAGGCCAATGAGAGGTGTGGGAGGCGGGCCAAGGGGGTGGTGTGAGTGTGTGAGTAAAAAGAAGCCTCCCCAGTGATCTCCCAGGTACTGCGATTACAGCCTCTCTTCTCCACGTACATATAAATATATATCACCATTTTCAGCCCGTGTCTCCCCACTGCTGGATGAAGCCCCCCAATGATCTCCCAGGTACTGGGTTACAGCCTCTCTTCTCCACGTACAGTACATATAAATATATATCCCACCTTCAGGCCGTGTCTCCCCACTGCTGGATGAGGCCTCCCCAATGATCTCTCAGGTACTGCGGTTACAGCCTCTTTTCTCTACGTAGATATAAATATATATCACCACCTTCAGCCCATGTCTCCCCACTGCTGGATGAAGCCCCCAATGATTTCTCAAGTACTGCGTTTACAGCCTCTCTTCTCTACGTACAGTACATATAAATATATATCCCACCTTCAGCCCGTGTCTCCCCACTGCTGGATGAGGTCTCCCCAATGATCTCCCAGGTACTGCGGTTACAGCCTCTCTTCCCCACGTACATATAAATATATCACCACCTTCAGCCTGTGTCTGCCCACTGCTGGATGAGGCCTCCCTAATGATCTCCAAGATAATGCGGTTACAGCTTTTCTTCTCCACGTACATATAAATATATATCACCATCTTCAGTCCATGTCTCCCCACTGCTGGATGTGGCCTCCCCAATGATCTCCCAGGTACTGCGGTTACAGCCTATCCTCTCCACATACAGTACATATAAATATATATCCCACCTTCAGCCCGTGTCTCCCCACTGCTGAATGAGGCTTCCCCAATGATCTCCCAGGTACTGTGGTTACAGCCTCTTTTCTCTACGTACATATAAATATATATCACCACTTCAGCCCGTGTCTCCCCACTGCTGGATGAAGCCCCCCAATGATCTCCCAGGTACTGCAGTCACAGCCTCTCTTCTTCACGTATATATAAATATATATCACCATCTTCAGCCTGTGTCTCCCCACTGCTGGATGAGGCCTCCCCAATGATCTCCCAGGTACTGCGGTTACAGCCTCTCTTCTCCACGTACAGTACATATAAATATATATCCCACCTTCAGCCCATGGTTGCAGAGGGACAAGCTGATCCCACAATGTGTCAGGGCTCTGGCACAGATTGTGGCCCTCCCTTAGGGGAGAGGAGGCAGAGATATCCATGTCTCTATTACAGAGTCATGAGGGCACTTTCTTGAGGTGGACAACTATGCTGATGTGCGGCTAAGTACCGGCTGCTATGATGGGCAGTCTGCCATGGAGAATGCTAATAAAGATGCCCTTGATTCAAAGAATCTTCTTGCCTGAGACTGGAGTTAATCAGGGAGAAGCTGCACCCAGGGGTTCTCTTCCAGAGACTCCTCTCTGCTGTCGTGGGGATCTGAAAGAGATGGAGGCGCTGTACCAACTGTGAGTACGTTCTCAGCACTACCTCACGAGCCAGTCCTTGTGAAATCCCCAATACCATCAAGTGGGAGACTCAGGAGTCCTGTAAGCCAGCAGGTGCACCACACGACATGACATGTAACTGGGGGCAGATTCTGCACCTAGGGGCCCATATGATATTGGGTAGGGGTCTGACCGTTACATGCGGTTACAGCCTCTCTTCTCCACGTACATATAAATATATATCACCATCTTCACCCATGTCTCCCCACTTTTGGATGAGGCCTCTCTAATGATCTCCCAGGTACTGCGGTTACAGCGTCTCTACTCCATGTACATATAAATATATATCACCACCTTCAGCCCGTGTCTCTCCACTGCTGGATGAAGCCTCCCCAATGATCTCCCAGGTACTGTGGTTACAGCCTCTCTTCTCCACGTACATATAAATATATATCATCTTCAGCCCGTGTCTCCCCACTGCATGATGAGGACTCCCCAGTGATCTCGTAGGTACTGCGGTTACAGCCGCTCTTCTCCACATACATATAAATATATATCACCACCTTCATCCCGTGTCTCCCCACTGCTGGATGAGGCATCCCCAATGATCTCCCAGGTACTGTGGTTACAGCCTCTCTTCTCCACGTACATATAAATATATATCACCATCTTCAGCCCGTGTCTCCCCACTGCTGGATGAGGCCTCCTCAGTGATCTCCCAGGTACTGCGGTTACAGCCTCTCTTCTCCACGAACATATAAATATATATCACCACATTCAACCCGTGTCTCCCCACTGCATGATGAGGCCTCCCCAATGTTCTCCCAGGTACTGCAGTTACAGCCTCTCATCTCCACGTACATATAAATATATATCCCACCTTCAGCCCGTGTCTCCCCACTGCTGGATGAGGCCTCCCCAATGATCTCCCAGGTACTGTGGTTACAGCCTCTCTTCTCCACGTACATATAAATATATCATCTTCAGCATGTGTCTCCCCACTGCTGGATGTAGCCTCCCCAATGATCTCCCAGGTACTGCGGTTACAGCCTCTCTTCTCCACATACACATAAATATATATCACCATCTTCAGCCCGTGTCTCCCCACTGCATGATGAGGCCTCCCCAATGTTCTCCCAGGTACTGCGGTTACAGCCTCTCTTCTCCACGTACAGTACATATAAATATATATCACCACCTTCAGCCCGTGTCTCCGCACTGCTGGATGAGGCCTCCCAAATGATCTCCCAGGTACTGCGGTTACAGCCTCTCTTCTCCACGTACATATAAATATATATCACCCCCTTCAGCCTGTGTCTCCCCACTGCTGGATAAGGCCTCCCCAATGATCTACCAGGTACTGCGGTTACAGCCTCTCATCTCCATGTACATATAAATATATATCACCACCTTCAGCCCGTGTCTCCCCACTGCTGGATGAACCTCCCCAATGATCTCCCAGGTACTGCGGTTACAGCCTCTCTTCTCCGCGTACATATAAATATATATCCCCACCTTCAGCCCGTGTCTCCCCATTGCTAGATGAGACCTCCCCAATGATCTCCCCCGGTACTGCGGTTACAGCCTCTCTTCTCCACGTACATATAAATATATATCACCACCTTCAGCCCATGTCTCCCCACTGCTGGATGAAGCCTCCCCAATGATCTCACAGGTACTGCAATTACAGCCTCTCTTCTCCACGTACATATAAATATATATCCCACCTTCAGCCCGTGTCTCCCCACTGCTGGATGAAGCCTCCCCAATGATCTCCAGGTACTGCAATTACAGCCTCTCTTCTCCACGTACATATAAATATATATCCCACCTTCAGCCTGTGTCTCCCCACTGCTGGATGAGGCCTCCCCAATGATCTCCCCCGGTACTGCAGTTACAGCCTCTTTTCTTCACATTAGGGGACCTCCCAAGATTGATCCAGATCTCCACATTAGTGAGTTTTTTCTATAATCATTCTGCTATTATGCTATATGGACGGAGATTATTTTATGTGTCAGCAATTGCTACTGTACAGTATATGTGGTATACCGACAGGATACACAAGACACTATTCTCCCCTTATCCACTATGGATATGATTTATTGAATTCATGGAGATACCTCAAACTACCGTATTTGAATTATTACATATTGGACAGATTTACTGTATGTTTTAGAGAACCGGTTCCTTGCTTTTAAAACGAAGGAAGCCAGCCAATCAGGTATCCTTACCAAATGATTAATCTAAATACTTGCTGGATGCATTCTAAGTGTAATCTGACTATTTCTCCCTATGAAATGGAGAATAAAATATTCTATTTAGGCCGGGGCAGAATGTGCTTCTGTCTACATGTAGCAGACCCACCCTCCTTACCTCTGGTGAGGGGGAGCTCCTGCTTTGAGCCGCCAGAGCTCAGCGATGGACTCGGGAGGTGCGGGGGAGATGGCAGCTACAGTAGGTCCTGGAGCCCCGCGTAATCGGGGACCACTCTGGTGTATGCGACGGCCATCTGTATTCTCGCGCATGCGCAGAACAACCGGCGCACATGCGCAGTAATAGTATGTTGCGGCGGCCATTAGAGGGGGCTTCGCACACACGCAGCTGTGGGACTACAAGTTCCAGGATCCTTAGGGTAATAGGATCACAGGGGAAGAGTGAGCCAATTGGACTCCTAGGAGAGTGAGAACAAGCAGGATATAGTTTGGCGTGAACAGAGCAGCGCGCCGGTCTGACAGAGGCAGCGAAGGGAAGAGTTAGGGTCCCGGGCGCCAGTAGCCCTGGGGCTAGGCCAGACTTTCCCCCTGCAGGCCCCAGTTAGGCCCAGAGTCACCTTAACTAAGTATTGTAGGGAAGACCCAAGAGAAGGACACTTCCCACTAGCACATAGTGTTGTGATTGCACCGGTGTCCAGACCCAGTGCCCACCATAGACATTGTGTGAGACCCTCCAGCTGGGGCTCGCACTTTACCAGGCGGATCGGACACGTAAGGAGTGAGAGGATTATTGGAGGCCCCACGTTATGGGACCTAACTGATACTTTGACTGTACTGTATGTGTTGGGGGGAAGAGAGTTGTATTTATTTCAATGTATTGGGGGAAAAAATTTGGGCCACAGGATTGGTACCCCACGACAGTGGGGACCCACATGGACCACCCAAGGGCCCACAGACACCTGTGGGGACAACCTGAGGACCCCCAAACAACCATTGGACCACTCGAGGGCCCATAGATACCCGTGGGTACCACCTGAGGACACCCGGACATCCGCAGGGACCACCCGAGGGCCTTCGGGTCCATGGGGACTACCTGAGGACCACCGGGCACCCTTAGGGATCACCTGAGGGCCCACAGAAACCTGTGGTTACCACCTGAGGACCCCCGGCCACCCAAGGGCCCACAGACACCCGCGGGAACCACCTGGGGACCCCTGGTCTCCAGCGGGCTCTGGTATCAATCATGTGGGGGTAGTTGAGGTGGGTATTAGTGTTTTTTTTGGGTTGGGGGGTGGGTGAAGGGGGTATTTGGCCCTTGGTGGGTAGCAGGAGGGGTTAGCCCTTTCATTGCCTTAGCAGTTAGCCGTTAAGGTAATGAAGTTAACTGTAAAAGCATTGTTATTGCAAGGGATTCAAGCCAGGGATCTCCGGTGCTGATATTAATCGAGACCCCCAGCATCAGTCCGATGCAGGAAAAAGGCATTTTTTCTATGTCCCGTCTCGCCGCCTCTCAGCAGCTTCTCACCAACTTCACGCAAACTTTTCCTGGCGTGGAGATTTTGGGAGAAACTCGCCATTCTAGAGCCGCGATTAGCCTCGATAGGCCTCGATAACTTAATCGCGGCTACTAGCGTTGCACTAGATTCAGAACATGCCGATAAGTGGCTTATCGACACTCAACCGGTGATTTTTTTTTGTTGAAGGCTCAAGATTCCTTCTTATTCTTATCGCTCACTTATCGAGTGTTACTGAATAACAGTAGACATTTTGATAGATAAGTGCTCGATAAGTGGCTTATGAACGCTTATAGCATAGGCCCCTAAGAGAATACAAATGAAGAGATATTAAAAAAAAAAAAAATTAATCACCCCTTCACATAAGCAGTTATGAGATCTCCGCGTCCAAGACGTCCAAGATGGATGGTTTCTTTTCATTCTGCTCTTGGGTTCCTGTAATACAGGATAGTACAGTAATATGATGTAATATATATATATATATATATATATATATATAATATTATATTATAATATTATATATATATATAATATAATAGATAATACAGTACAGTAATATGATGTAATATCTGCGTTATCGCCCCCCCAAATCTGGATCCGCTCATCCCAGGGCTGGGAGCCCAGAGGAAGCCAGAGGCACAACTCAAGTCCTACCTCCAGTCTGATGACACCACCAGTAAATCATGCAATGGGGCCAAATAACAGAGAGTAATTATAATTACGACATTTCTAATATGAAGTGAGCATCCCATTGAGATCCAGATTCACAATGCTCCCCGAAGTGACTGACACATGTAGCAAGACTAACTGTTTTTTTGGCACCTGGGCCAGCCGCGGGACTGAGGCGGCGACGACTGCCATGGTACTGGAGGGTTATTGCTGCGGGGGGGTGTACGATCCAGAAGCACAGAATCCCCGCAGCACGACCGCGGCAGCGCTGTCTTCCGGAGACGCGGCTTAAAGGTTGTTGAGCAGTGGCTCCGGAAACAGTAAGTCTAGCTACATCTGTAATGTCTTGTTAAACTAACTTAACATCCTGTAAAGCCTTAATGTGTACAGTACCTTCAAAGGACAAGAACATAACGTTATCATGTTTTTTTTCCCGTGAACAGCATCGCTTACATTTTAGTGCAGAGACTTAGCGCTATGTTATAAAAGGGACAATTCTATCAGTGGAGACAATGTTGACTAAGGCCCAAAGAGGAGAGAGATAGTGAAGCCCTATTTTGGTGTCTGGGCTTACTTGACATTGCGTTACCGATAATTTATAGGTTAAAGCAGCTAAATTCCGGGCATTATTGAAAACCCTGCTCTCTGTTTGGTTAAAATTCCGGGCATTATCCAATCAGTAATGCCCGGAATTTTATAGCTGCTTGCAAAGTGCAGTTTTCAATGGGTTTATATCCAGCCAATCAGCTTTCAGAACAGCTGAGACAGGGCAGGGGATTCGTCTGAATGAAGTAACAGCTCTGAGACAGGGCAGGGGATTGGTCAGGAAGTATCGGCCACGGGTTGACTCCTACCCCTCCCGAGCTGACTGAGATTTTCTGAGCAGTCAGTTGAATGGGGGGGGGGGGAGGGAGGAGAGAGGGGAAGGGGGAGGGGAGACTGCAAAGAAGTGAGTGGCTGTCTGCAGTTTGTTTGTGGCTGCAGTTTGTGTGTGATTGTCTCAGTAGCAGTGTGTGCTATTCTGTTGTATATCTGTGTGAGGTGCTGTGTGTGTGTGTGTGTGTGTGTGTGTGTGTGTGTGTGTGTGTGTGTGTGTGTGTGTGTGTGTGTGTGTGTGTGTGTGTGTGTGTGTGTGTGTGTGTGTGTGTGTGTGTGTGTGTGTGTGTGTATAGAGCTGGTGTGTGTGTGTGTGTGTGTGTGTGTGTGTGTGTGTGTGTGTGTGTGTGTGTGTGTGTGTGTGTGTGTGTGTGTCAGCAGTTTGTGTGTGTTGAGCTGCTGTGTGTGTGTGTGTGCGTGTACACAGAGGGGGCGGCAGTGTGTGGATATAGATATCTGCAGTGTAAGCGTATATAGAGGTGGTTTCATTTATTTACCATTTTATTTTAATAAAAAAAAAATCTATATAACTATACAAAACTTATTATTTATGAAATAAGCCTACATTTAGCCTATAATAGTAATAATCCCCAAAGAACAGGGCATTACTGGCCAATAATGCCATGGCTGGGTTAAAGTCCCTCGGCTTCGCCCCGGGCCTTCAACTCTTCCAGCCAGGGCATTATTGGCCAGTAATGCCCTGTTCGTCGGGGATTATTACTTAAATCCGGCAGTTTTGCATTACAATAATATGACGTTAAGCCTCGGAGATGTATACAACCCCTGTTTTCCTGCCTTTAATTAGCTTGGTGGATATGCATTAATTTCTGGGACAATAATATCCATTCCTGTTTTGGGTAACGTAGTCATCCCTGATTTAACAAAGCTTTGTGAATCTAACCCTAAATGCTTGTTCCCTAATCCTATCAACTAGTAATCCTATCCGTATTACAAAGGCCCTAAAGGACGATTACATGTAACCTGGGATATAGATTTAAGAGGGATTGATCACCTCTGTATTAGACGACAAGTGAAAAGTCGATTGGTCGGACAGCGGGGGTGGTAATACAATGATCCTGTTGGGCTGTACAGGAAATCTGTAATGCTGTCATTCTTCTGCCTTACAAATCTCCCTGTTTCTCATTTGGGACTTTTATAGGGTCTGCGTCTGTATCTATACTAAGGAGACTTCGTTTTATAGCCAGTTATACTATCGAACTTGTATACTGTAAGGTATTTTTCTCTGTTGTGTTTCTTTCTCTCCTTTATGTAGTGCATTCATACAATAGGGCTTTTGTAGTGTTTGAATTTAGGTTTATAGGTTGGAGCCTCCGTTGTACTGTATATACCCCTTATACAAGGACTTGTGTAGGCTCTTTGTCTCAGGTTTCAGGGCAGTACCTCCTCTGTGTATTCATTTTAAACAGCAGGACTGTTATAGGGTATTTGTTACAGTTTATAAGATGCAAACACTGTTAATAATCCCGGTGTCAGCTCTATGTGAACTTGGGCAAGTCCCTTTTCTCTCACCGGGGCCTCAGTCACCAAAATTAGATTGTAAGCTCTTCAGGTCAGGAATTAACTGTGCTGGCACAATTATATGTACATGCTGTCTATTCCATTTGTAAAATAGGACTTTTATAGTGTGTGTGTCTCTATTTATAGGATTGAGTCTCAACTGTATATTCCATTAATACCGTGGAACTTTTATAGGGTCTGTGTCCCTATTTATAGGTGGAAGCCTCTCTCAAACAGTATATTCTATTGATACGATAGTATAGTATGTTAATAGTACTGTACTTTACTTTCTACCGGCTATGGGTTAGATTTATAGGTACAATTAAGATTATTTAATAATATACTGACAGATGGAATAGCACCCTTTGTGTTGTAGTAAAATATTCAAAGGTGTGTTTTAATTATATTGTAATCAACCCGAGATGCTGCGCAAAATCAAGATTCCCCAAGTGACAAGGTTAATTATACTCAGCGTAACTTTAGCCCTTTTAAACCTATTACGAAATCCCTGACTTGTTTAAATTGTACTGTACATATGACGTAATCAACCCTGACAAGTCGGGACGCCCAATCTAAGAATAGAATCTAATACGTGATTCAGAGTATATTTAATGTATACAACACAACTTTTACGTGGTCTGTGTTTCTGTTTATAGGACGCTTCCTCCGTTGTATATTACGTATATATAATTAACGTTAAAAAAGTCGGTGTCTCAGTTTATAGGATGGAACATTCATCATATACACCAGAGGTCCCCCGACTCCAGTCCTCAAGGACCACTAACAGTGCAGGATTTAAGGATATCCTCTCATTAGCACAGGTGGCCCAATCATTTTGACTGAACCACCTGTGCTCTAGCCGGGGTATCCGTAAAACCTGCACTGTTAGTGGTCCTTGAGGACTGGCGTTGGGGACCTCTGATATACGCCATTTATACTCAGTCTAGCTCATTTGAGTTGCTCCTCACTCATGTCAAGTTTGCGTGACTCATTTAAAGTGGGAAGTCTTCATGATTTGAACTTTGTCTCACTGGCAGTCTCGTTCACTGGACGACAGTCTCACTCATCAGAAGGTAGCCTACGGTAACTCATTAGAAAGGAGTCCTACACTTTAGAAGGTGGTATCATTTGCTGGAAGGTAGTGTTACTAACCAGAAGCCTGTCTCACTCTTTGCAAGGCAGTGTATCTCCCACTGGTAAAACAATCTCACTCCCTGGAAGACAGCCTCAGTCTTCAGAAGGCAATTGTATTCTCTGTCCGACAGTGTCACACGCTGGGAAAACAATCTCACTCATTAGAGGGCAGTCTCGCTCATTGGAGGGTTGTCTCACTCATTGGAGGGCAGTCTCACTCATTGGAGAGCAGTCTCCCTCATTGGAGGGTTGTCTCACTCATTGGAGGGCAGTCTCACTCATTGGATAGCAGTCTCCCTCATTGAAGGGCAGTCTCACTCATTGGAAGGCAGTCTAACTCATTGAAGGGCAGTCTCACATCTAAAGACTTCTAGTAGGTCTCACTCTACTACAGTATACCGAGAGCCCTTCCGTAAAAAATCATAGTTATATAATCTCTAACCCTTAACTTGCTGATCTTTGACAACTGTGTAATCTGTTTCTCTACAGTAGAAAAGAGGTAGAGTTGGTGTGATATGACTCAATTACAGTATTATTTCACCAACAACTCCTCCATGATTTACAGTTCAATTATCCCCAAATCGACAGGAAGATCGTAAACTTCCTATTGACCCCCAATTTGTTACTTAAATGAAGTGGCAGTCAAGCATTTTTCAAGGTTAATTCAACTCAAACTAGTCTTCATTAATGAGTAAACACACAATCGAAGTGAGTTCAAAACCCAACGTGCAGTATTATATGTTTATATATTTAATAGTGCCAACTGGAACACTACTGGGAAAGTAACCTGAAATATATAACAGAAAATAAAGATGCTCCAATGCACAGACAATATGAGATATTACAGTATTTGGATCATTTCTATATGTTTCCTCTTATAAGAATGGGTCCTTTGGTTGCCAAAACACGTTAAGCTTCAACCACGTCAAAGTAAACCCTTCATCAGACCTCTACACTACACTTTGAACTAACTGGCCCTTTTTTTTTTTCCAAGTCACCCTCTGCTTTTATTCAGTGCTAATTGCATCCTTGACTTTTCTTCTATCAATAGTCTCTTCGTCTCTTCTAATTCATGGAGTCTTTTATCTCCGTCACTGACTTGGACAAAGAAGTTCTTACTCATTTGGGTTACAGTTTCAAACCTACTATTTAACTCTTCTTAGGCCTCTCTTACAGAACGTTTCTCCTCCCGAGTGGCTCCATCTCTGTTCTCAGCTCATTAAAATCCTTTAGAGAAGCTCTGTATTGAGCCTGTCAATTTCTTCCAGAGACGTCTCCAATGCTGTATTAAGGTGATCAGTGGAGCTCTGGTCAATGGTAGCATCAGAATATGCCTTCTACAACTTACTTGACATGATCACCATGTCACTCTCCAACTGATGCTTTTCTTTCTCCTGTAATACACATTTAGCAATTGCTGAGGACAGACACTTTTGTAGTGCAGCCTTGGCCTCTTGCTCTTTATTTAGTTGTCCATAGAGGCAATCTATCTCATTCCCTGCAGATTGAGGTGCCTGGGTTAGGCTCTTATAACTTGGTTAAAGGTGTCCTCCTTCTTTTCCACTATTCCTGGGATGATTCTGTGAATTGCCTCAGGCTGCAGCATATATTTTTCGTCTAATGCAGACTTTCCTGAGGTTAAAGGTTCATCCTTAATTCCTTCTGCAGTTTCCACTATAATTGAACAGCCACTCTTCTTCTTTCTCTTTCTTTTTGCCTTGGGAAACTCTGAAGAATCAGTGGTACTGTGTTCACATTTGTTGCTCAAGACTGTTTTCAAAGTGGGAGACATAGATTCAGACATAGGGAAACCAAACTATCCATGAAAATCAGTAAAGAAGAAATGTGTCTTTAAAGCATAAGCATTGGAATAAACAACAGAAATAGTAGGCACAACAGGGGGGCAAAAAATAAGAGAGCTGACTTTTAGATTTGAGACCTTAGCATAAGTCACAGAGATAACATAAATTGCAAGGAAAACCATAAATAGAGAAGCTTGCTGTTATATCTGAAACTTATGAAATCAGGCATAGGAATATCATAGACAGCAGGAAAATCACAGCATAAGCAACAAAATAATGGGAGTATTTTAGTCTTTTGAAATGGAACCTGAGAACTAGCAGTGGTATACCCAAGCAAAGAAATTAAACGCAAGTCTAAAAACCTGCAGTGGCCCACCCAGAAATGCAGAGAGAGACAAGCCTTGTCCCGTGAATGAAAGTCAGAGTCTAAAATGGTCACAACAGGTACTGCAAGGGTTAACCCAGGCACTGCAAAAAAAAAACCCTCAAAGAAATAAATGTGCTCTGGTCTCTGCAGCAATAGTTCTAGACTTAGGGACTTAGACTAGGGAACAGGGGCTGAGAGCAGGGAACAAACTGGGACAAGTGAGATTACCAGCAAGGGCCTTTAATAAAGGTACATGACTCAAAACACAGAACAGGTACAGGAACAGGAACAGAAGCTGCGACAGAAACATGGGCATAAGGAGTCGGACACATAACAAAGGCAAGGAGAAACAGGAAACTATAAGGACAGAAGACAGGAGCAACAAGAGACAGACAGGCAGACAGAGGAACCCCGGAGCAGACAGAAAACAGCAGCACACCCAGTGGACAGGAAGGAACAGGGAGGAGAGGGAGAACTAGGAAAATATATGTCAGGGCTTTTTCCTGACGGGGTCATGGAACTCTGGACGAGGGTGACAACCTGCTCCCAGCAGATTCTGGATGTGCCCATCCCATTTGACCCCTGGGCCTGTTTATTAAATAGACCTTAATAAGCCCTGTCTAGAGTGGAGAATAACATGCTTATGCATACTGACTATACACGGATACTAGATGTAAGTTGACCTGCATATGGATAAAAAGAGAAACCTGAAACCATCTCAAAGATTAAACAAAGAATCTGGTTTATTTGAAAAAGGGAAAAGATGACAGGCTTTCTTACTGGCACATACTTGAAATTCCAAGGGATATGGCAGCCCCGGTTAATCTATGCAGGAGGCCCTATACTGAACCAAGATACCGTTTTGCTTTAGTCTAAAAATATGAAAGGATCTTGGGAGAAAACCTAATTCCCTACCACTGTATTTTCCTGCATTGATTAAGACCGCACCCTATGTCATGACTGTAAATGTACTCACCTGGCACCTGACCCTTCCTCAACCCTCCCTCAATTTCCCATTTGTATTTTGTACCCCCACTCCCCTCCCCACTGATTTATCAATGAATATGTCGATAAAAACTAAGTTGAAAAAATATATATTATTGGGATTATTGTTCACAGTAATATCAATACTAATAAAAAAAAACCTGCTATATATTCCAATCACAGTAACATGTGCAGCACGAGGGCCAGAGCCCAGATGTAATATAGTGTGGCTGGACTTCCCAGGCTCATAAAAGAGAGAGAGAAGTGGACATAGTATAGAACACTTTCTGAAGATAAAATACAAGTGAGCTCATTCCACTCACATCCAAGAATTAAAACAGCACTGTGACCACTCATGGTCCAGCAGTTGCAGTGTCCCAATCGACCACTCAAGCATTAGCCGGCTCCAGTTCTTCTGTTACCTGGTTGCGCTTCCAGGTTTTGGCATGGTGACACGCTTTGCAGCAGAGATGCAGGCCAAGATCCTTGTCCTGAGGAAGCTCCCATCTCTTAAGTGAAACGCGTAGGGTGGTCCCTTACCTGCATTCGCTGTTTGCTGTAGTTCCCAGCATATCAGAAGCAGCCGCCGAGGATCTCTTAGCCTCCCCATTTCCTCTCCCCTTTCCCTCCTCTACCTCATACTCTTACTCCCTCTCCCCTCCTCCTTCCCTCCCTCCCTCTCTTTCATCATTCTCTTGCTATCTCTCGCTACTCTTTTCTCTCTATTTTATTCTTTCCCTGTATTTCTTTTACTTTCTCCCTCGCTCTCTCTCACTTTTTTGGCTCCTCCTTCTTTCTCTATATATCGCTCTCATAGTCAATCTCTCACTACCTCTCTCCTTCTCTTCCTGTCTCCCCCTTTCCCTCCCCCTCCCCTCCTCCATGATTTTCTCTTAATTTCTCTCTCTATCACTCTTGCTCTTTCAATCTCTCTCTCTCTCTCTCTCTCTCTCTCTCTCTCTGACTTGCTCTTTCAATCTCGCTCTCTTTCAATCTCTCTCTCTCTCTCTCTCTCTCTCTCTCTCTCACTCTTGTCCTTTCAATTTCTCTCTCTCTCTCTCTATCACTCTTGCAATCTCTCTCTCTCTATCACTCTTGCTTTTTGAATGTCTCTCTCTCTCTCTATCACTCTTGCAATCTCTCTCTCTATCACTCTTGCTCTTTCAATCTCTCTCTCTCTTGTCCTTTCAATCTCTCTCTCTATCTCTCTCTCTGTCTCACTCTCTCTATCCCTCTTGCTCTTTCAATCTCTCTCTCCCTCTCTCTCACACTCTTGCTCTTTCAATCTCTCTCTCTCTCTCTCTCTCTCTCTCTCTCTCTCTCTCTCTCTCTCTCTTTCAATCTCTCTCTCTCTCTATCACTCTTGTCCTTTCAATCTCTCTCTCTATCACTCTTGCAATCTCTCTCTGTCACTCTTGCTCTTTCAATCTCTCTCTCTTGTCCTTTCAATCTCTCTGCCTCTCTCTCTCTCTCTCTCTCTCTCTCTCTCTCTCTCTCTCTCTCTCTCTCTCACTCTTGCTCTTTCAATCTCTGTTTCTCTCTCTCCCTCTCTCCTCTTGTAGAGTTGCTTCTAAATTACACAATTGAGTGAACCACTGGCCCGAAGGCTTGGTAGAGTTGCCATCATCCAAAAAAGTTTACATATCTTTGCTATCCCCCCAGCGGCCTTATTACAGTACTTAGTCTAATTATAACACTGATTTATTACCACACTGACAACCAAGGAACTTGTTAAAATGTCAGGGAAACAAGATAGAAATATGTGGTTGAATTAATAGAATACTTTCCAGGGCTGAGAATAAAGTTGAGTTGGTCAAATGGAGAAAGAAGACTGAAGAGTGTTCCTAACTTCAACGAGTGAGACCGTGTTCCAAAGAGTGATTCTAATGCTTGTCTTCGGATAAGAGAGGCTACCTTTTGATGAGTGAGACTGCCTTGAATTGAGTGAGAGTGTCCTCCAATGCATTAGAATGCGTTCTAATGCTTGAGACTTCTGTTTGATGAGTGAGACTGTCTTCCAATTAGTGAGATCATAGCATGTTCAGATAAGTGAGACTGTTCTAAAGAGTGAAACTGTTGAGACAGTCTTCTTTTTGGTGAGACTGCTTTCTGATAAGTAAATACCTCTTCTAGTGAGGTTGTGCTCTAATAAGTGTACATTCTAATCAGTGAGACTGCCTTCTAATGATTTAGACTACCTCCACCTCTCTCTCCTCTACCTCCTTCTCGCTTCCACTATTCTAAGGCATATTGCCACCAATAACGCCTATCTGTCTCCATTTCTCTCCTTCTCAATCTCTCTCTACTCCCCATCTGCCTTTCCCTCGCTCTCCCCCTAACTTTCTGTCTCTTTCTACCCCTCCTTCAGTTCCCTCCCTTTCCCTCTGCTCACTCTCTCTCTCTCTTCTCCTCTTGCTCTCTCCTCCTCCTCCCGCTCTCTCTCTTCCTCTCTCTCTCTTCCTCTCTCTCTCTGTCTCTCTCTCTCTTCCTCTCTCTCTCTGTCTCTCTCTGTCTCTGTCTCTCTCTCTCTCTCTCTCTCTCTCTCTCTCTCTCTCTCTCTCTCTCTCTCTCTCTCTCTCTCTCTCTTTCTCCCCCCTCTTTGCCTCCTCTATCTATCTTTCTCTTTTTCTCCCACCCACTGTTCTTTCTCTTGCAACCTCATTCTACCCCCTCTCCTCCTTCCCATCCTTCCTCTCTCTCCCTCGTTATACTGCTTTATCCATTCTACCTGTCCCACAAACTCCCTCCCATTAACCCCCTCTCTATATCTATCTCCCTGCCTCCATCTCCCTCCCTCTCTCTATTTCCCTCTTTTACCTTTCCCCCCTCTCTTTCTCCCCATGTCTCTCACTTCCCATTTTCCTTTCCCTCCCTCACTCTTTATCTCTCTCTCTCTATATATATCTTTTTCTTCTTCTTCTCTCTCTCTCTCTCTCTCTCTCTCTCTCTCTCTCTCTCTCTCTCTCTCTCTCTCTCTCTCTCTCTCTCTCTCTCTTTCCCTCTCTCTTTCTCTCTCTCTCTTTCCCTCTCTTTCTCTCTCTCTCTTTCCCTCTCTTTTCCCTCTCTTTCCCTCTCTCTCTCTTTCCCTCTCTCTCTCTTTCCCTCTCTCTTTCCCTCTCGCTCTCTTTCCCTCTCTCTCCCTCTCTCTTTCCCTCTCTCTCTCTCTTTCCCTCTCTCTCTCTTTCCCTCTCTCTTTCCCCCTCTCTCTCTCTTTCCCTCTCTCTTTCTCTCTCTCTTTCCCTCTCTCTTTCCCTCTCTCTTTCTCTCTTTCTCTCTCTCTTTCTCTCTCTACCCCTCTCTCTCTACCTCTCTCTACCTCTCTCTTTCTCTCTCTTTCTCTCTCTACCTCTCTTCCCGGGCTCGCTGCCCGTCTCTGTTCCCAATAAAAACATGTTAGTTCTAATCCTGCTGTGTTTATTTGGGCTTGTCTCACTGAGTGCCGCGGGGTTGAGTACTCCTCCTAGGGAGTGGCCACTCAGCTCATGGCTTCCTTTCTGCCTGAGTGCGATTAATTCCATTAGAAAATGAGCTGCTGGCAGATTCACGAGGGATGTTAAACATCTATTTACCTATGCATCTATCTATCTGTCTCTCTCATTTGGCTAATACGGTAGTCTAGACAGGGGTTAGGTTTTGTTGGGGTGGAGTGTGGGTAAGTGGGTGGGTGATGGAGGTAGTGGCATCAGGGAGGTAGTTAGGCAACGGGAGGGCGTAGAGGTGGTAGGCACAATTATCTGGGCAGGCTTCTCACCAAGCAACAGCTTTCTACAATAACTGACTGGTGTGTGTGTGCGTGTGCGTGTGTGTGTGTTATTGGGGGAGGTTGGTTATGTGTATTGGAGGGGTTGGGGTATTATGTGTATTGTGGGGCTATTATGTGCATTGATGGAGGGGGTTGTTATGTTTATTGGGGGAGTTATGTGTATTGTGGGGCTAGGATGTGTATTGGGGAGATGGGTTGGTTATTGTGTATATTGGGGGGCTTAGTGTGTAATGGGGAAGGGGGGTTATTGAGTGTTGGGGGGAGAGGTGGGGGTGTGGGAGAGAGGGAGGTGAGGGTTGGAGGGTGGGAGAGAGGGAAGTGTGGGTGGGGGTGTAGGAGAGAGGGTGGGAGAGGGTATGAGGGGATATAGGAGTGGGGGAAGGGAGAGTGAGAGGTGGTGGTGTGGGGAGGAGAGAGAGGTGGGAGGGTGAGGAGAGAGGTGGGGATGTGAGATATAGGGGGTTCCTGCAAGGTCACTGAAACAGGGGGGGCGGGGAGAAGCTGAAGCTGTCTGTGACCTTCTTCTTTTTTTTTAACAAAAGAAGCACTGTATATAAGTATATGTATTTATGTTATATATATATATATATATATATATATATATATATATATATATATATATATATATATAGTGCAGAATAAATGAGTTCTTCAGTATTCGGTGATACCTTTTTTATTGGACTAACAATTTATGTCATAGGACAAGCTTTCGAGAGTTATCCTCTCTTTTTCAGGTCAAGCAATACTGATATACAAAGGAATCTATGGCAAAAACAATGTGGAGAGAGGAAAAAAACAACAGATATTTACTGTAGATAAGGTAGGGTGTTAAGTGTTTGAAGCCAGGGGACAGTGTCAAAGAAAGGTGGGGAGGGGGAGGGATACTGGGGGGGGGGGGGGGCGGTAGAGAAAGTGTGGATAAGAATAGAGGCAAGCAGGTAGGAATGTTTAAAAGCACCCAAGAACGGAAAACATTTGAGCTCAGAATGATAAGACTCTTTGACACCAAAACCAAAGGACTTAATGCGGACATGGGTTTTCTCACACCCTATCAAAATTGCTTGTAATCATCCTGCTTGCCTCTATTCTTATCCACACTTTCTCTCCCACCCCCCAGTATCTCTCCCCCTCCCCACCTTTCTTTGACACTGTCCCCTGGCTTCAAACACTTAACACCCTACCTTATCTACAGTAAATATCTGTTTTTTTTCCCTCTCTCTACACTGTATTAGCCATTGATTCCTGTGTAAATCAGTATTGCTTGACCTGAAGAAGAGAGGATAACTCTCGAAAGCTTGTCCTATGACATAAATTGTTAGTCCAATAAAAAAGGTATCACCGAATACTGAAGAACTAATTTATTCTGCACTATCGCAACTGGACTAACACGGCTATTTTCTTGCTTTATATATATATATATATATATATATATATATATATATATATACACACACATGACCACTCAAATATATTGTGCTTGTGCTTGTGATGCTACTGTATGTGCTTTGGTGTCAAGCTATTCCTCTGTTTGTGATATAGACACCGAAGAGAGACTGTGTTTGTCTGAGTCTTGGTCAGTGATTACCAACAAGGGATGGGTTAGTGTTCCAAAGATACAAGAGGCAGGATGGGGGGGGGGGCAACAATTCCCCAGAAAAGCTACATATATTCATTTCACTGGACCTGATACCCCAGGACTGTACCCTAAGAGGATTCTGGGTAAGAAGAGAGAATGTGGGCAGGTGTGAACCAGCAAAAGATACTGTAGGACAAAGCTACACAAGTTCTATTGAGCTGTTCTCTTCACAATGCCCATGTCCGTCTGAAACAGCTGCTAACACAGGACAATGATGCTCACCCCTCAGGTACTAGGCTTCAGGAAAAGAAGAACATCATGCTTGGGTAAAGAAGAGAAAAGTTACAGAAGTATTATTGAGGATAAGATGGTATGTGGCGGATGGTCAGAATGTGCTGTGAGGGATGCAGTGTAACTACTACTTTTTTTTCTACTTGAAATACACTACCGTGTCAGAATTGTTGTCTTTTTCTGACGTTACACCATGTAGGATTAAAAGTGCCAGTTCTAAATCTTTTTTTTTTTTATTCATTTGTTTCAAAGACAGATTGTTGTGTATTTCATTGGGGATGTGGGGAAATGAAAAGAAAAAAAACTTATTTTTGTCATTCTTTTAAAAAGTGTTTGTATAATTTTTAGGTTTTTGATAGTATTATACAGTAGTCTATTGTTGTTGTTCCATAGCTTATAAAATAGTTGTTGGAAGGTATAAGCTAACCGTCCCTCCCTTCCTCGTTCTCCATGTATGTACAGTAGATGACTCCCAGTGTGAATACCGACCTGGTCCCTGAGATCTGACAAAATCCCAAATCCCGAAACCTCAATCCCATGGCATTTTAATTAAGATTGATGGTAGATTGATACAAAATACAAAACAATGTTCCCAGCACTCATAAAAGACAAATGAAAAAAGGTGTGAGCCAAATTGATTTAATGAAGAGAAGAACACACACACCCAAGGGGTATAAGTCAATATAGAAAAATAGGTATAAGAGACAAGGGAAAAGGGGAGAAAACAGGGAAAGGTGAAGGGTGTGTAGCCATGCCATGTGTGGCTACTAGTCTGCTTCCCTCCTGGCAGTAAGCCCTGGTACAATCAGGGTGCTAGTAGTTGATATGGGGTTTTTCCCCTCCGAGGAGCTGCACTTGAGTGACAGCTGGAGGCGGTGACATCAGCCCTGGGCATGACCAATCATGGGACATGGCGACGTGGTGATCAAAGGGAAGCGCAAACATGTGGAGATATAAAAAATAAAACTGATGGTGCAGTATTGTGACAAATAAATACGTATTCTTCTTTAAGTCTGCTGTTATTTATACTCACAAATGTGAGGATGATACTGTGTACGTAAAGGTATCTTTGGGTATATGTCTGCAGTGATGATAAGCTGGCTGGAACCTCGGTGTGGGAATATATTCCTTAAATGGTTAAACACAGAAAAGCCAACATAGCGCGATCTGTTTAAAAACTGTATTCAAGTGGTTAAAAATATAACATTACACTCACATGATGTATGCTATTTAAAAGCATTTAGATACGCAATGCATCTCGCCTCCGGTATCTTGGTGCAGTTTTTCCTTCCCTCTTCTCGGCGTGCGTCTCACTCCTGCGTTCCAGCAGGGCGGATGTGACGTCAGTGAGACTTCGGGAGTTCCGGTTTGGCGGGCTGGCTGTGAATCACCTTCACTCTACGCGTTTCTTCCCTTAGGATTTCTTCAGGAGTGTTGGTGATGATACTATGGCTAGATTATATACCCTAACATGTGTACTGATAGGATCAACACTTAATTAGTGTCTTAAAGGGATATTCCTCCCGAAGTCTCACTGACGTCACATCCGCCCTGCTGGAACGCAGGAGTGAGACGCACGCCGAGAAGAGGGAAGGAAAAACTGCACCAAGATACCGGAGGCGAGATGCATTGCGTATCTAAATGCTTTTAAATAGCATACATCATGTGAGTGTAATGTTATATTTTTAACCACTTGAATAAAGTTTTTAAACAGATCGCGCTATGTTGGCTTTTCTGTGTTTAACCATTTAAGGAATACATTCCCACACCGAGGTTCCAGCCAGCTTATCATCACTGCAGACATATACCCAAAGATACCTTTACGTACACAGTATCATCCTCACACTTGTGAGTATAAATAACAGCAGACTTAAAGAAGAATACGTATTTATTTGTCACAATACTGCACCATCAGTTTTATTTTTTATATCTCCACATGTTTGCGCTTCCCTTTGATCACCACGTCGCCATATTCACCTGGGATTGAGAGAGCAGTCCTGCACTGGGTCACAGCAGCATTCAAGGATTTGTTTGTATCACTTATATTTATTCAATTTATGGTTTATATGTTAATATTGGATTAACACGTGTTTAAAGCTTATAATAGAGCGCCACTTTTGATATATCACGTTTTGCACTTCAATCATGGGACATACCTGGTGCCCTCCTCCTGGCTGTACTTATGGGCAGTGCCACCCCTAATTCAGCAGTGCCTTCCCCCACTTGAAGACGGCAGGTCAACACATTAGGGAGGCTGATTATTGGGCCTACTCTGGTCCTCTTCCCTCTGGGGGAGAGTGAGTGTGTACCATACCTCTGCTAGAGGGGCAGGGAAGAGCTGGGACTGCTGCGGCTGCCCTTGGCTTATAGTGAAAGTCCAGGGACCATCCTTCAGTTAGCTGCGAGACTGCATCGGACAGAACCCTGCCTCATTACTGTGCTGTACAGTGAAGTCAATAAACTGTTCCTGTTTGCATATACCTCCAGCCTGGTGTGTGGAGAGGTAATCGGTTCTACCGTGGGAGATCATCTTCAGTTCCCTGGAGCCTATGGCAGATGGAGGCGCTGCACTGCTAAAGAATGTGTAGGGTATGAACCCCAGAAGCCTAGTCCTGTGTCCCCACTACTACCGGCGGACGACTCAGCCCTCCTGTTACCAGCAGGTATCATGCACCACATGACCAGTAATGACCAAATCTCCACCAGATGGGGGAAACACTGTTACAGGTGGAAAGGAAAACCACAATGGGGAAGGGAGGGGGGTGCAAACAAAAGGTGATACAGGGGAAGGGGGGCAATGTTTCGGGGTGAAGGCCCCTTCTTCAAGCCTATTCCCAAAGGGCAATAGGTGTCCAATGGTACTTCCCTTTTTACCTGTAAAAACTCCCTATATGAAAGTGATAAACGTAAACAAAGTTACTCCAGGTGAAAAAATGAGTCCAACTCCTAAAGGAGAAACTGCACGTAAGTGAAGCTTTGTATAAGCGCATAAACTGCAAAGATCCCTACTAGAACTCCTGTGCTGATGCACATTATGATAAGTGGAAACAGGGTATATACCACAGGGAGATAGTGATAATGGATGTCTGCTATTGTCCGTAGGGCGGCGTTCCTCCTCCTCACTCCCTCCGTGGGGGTTGAGCAGATGATTGTAGATTGACATTTCAGTGAACTGTGGGGACCTTTATCGAGATGCTGACAGTGGTCTCATATTAGCGAGTGCATGTGTAATATTGAATAGTATAAAGTTATATCAGGACCAAGGTATGGAGAAGATACTGCTCATCAAAGGTACTGTAAATGGTAAGTAGCAATGAAACCCACAAATAAATTGTATTGAAATAGAGGAAGAAATCCAACATTTCTCGTCAGCTAATGACCCTGATGAAGGTGCATTAGCTGAACCAACTTACCACTTATATTGGATGTCCAGTTTCTTCTCCATACCTTGTTTCTGGGGGATGTCTACCCTTACACTACAGTATCAAACACAAAATGGCTCTCACAGGTCTTGTGCAAAAGTGAAAACTGAACGTTTTAACTGTCAACGTTTCGGTTCTGTCCAGGACTTCCCTCAAGATGTCAGACAAGATGTCAGACTTTGCTGCATGTGAGAAGGGCTCTCAGGGCGATCACACTATTGCACACGCTGGAGCATGCCACGGGCTGCAGTAACGTTGGCTACATCTGTATATGCAGATATTTCAAATACATTATATATCTCTGCTGAAAGTGATTCTGGGAAATGACATGCAAATGAGCACACAGTGTGAGTAGGTTTACTAGCTACAGTTTGCTTCTTTTACTATCTGCTTACCCTTGGTTATAGGAATGTGTACTGCTATACGTCTGAATTTTTATATATGTAGTCATGCATAACAATGTCTACAGTCATCTCTCCTGCTGGCAGCAAAACCTGGTAAGTTACAGGAATGCCAGCAGTAATCATGGAGGTTTGCCCTCACACCCTGGTGAGGTGCCCTATGTATGATGGGAGTGGCTACATGCTGCTGAGTCCATGATTAGTGACATCAGAGCTGTGCCTGCTTTCTGAGGTATATAAGGCACTGCACTGCCTAAAGTTAGTGTGGAAGTTTGCAGTGGTGGAAAAAGGTTAATGTTACAAGGTGAAGCAGCAAGTTTCAGAGGTGCCCACTAGTGCAGTAACTAGTGGCATCATACGATATCCAGCCAGAGAAGGCCAACTGTGTCCAGGGACCTGGCACAGGGGTGATCTCCCTGCGGGGAGAGGGAATCC
This sequence comes from Ascaphus truei, assembly GCF_040206685.1. Classification (NCBI taxonomy): domain Eukaryota; kingdom Metazoa; phylum Chordata; class Amphibia; order Anura; family Ascaphidae; genus Ascaphus; species Ascaphus truei. The sequence continues at coordinate 2,382,192 of NC_134502.1, read as the reverse complement.
CACTCCATTGGGAGGGCGTACCTTTTAAAGGGGATCACCGAGCAATGTGCGACTGAATCCATGACTGTGAGGGGCAGCTGGGCCTTATCACCAATGAACAATAAATATGGCTTGTTCAAGAACCCCATGGTGTGAGTCTGCAATTACTCTACCTGGGCCCCCACCACCGAGAAGGAGTTCCTCATTAGGACCCTCTACCTGCATACGCATAGATCCTGATGAGGTGGAGGCGCTGCACGTGATGTAAGTAGGACTCGCACACACTACCTCAGATACCTGTCTGGGTTGGCATCCCCGAATACCATCATGCGGGAGACTCAGGAGTCCTGTTGCCTACAGGTGCACCACCAGACACACGCATGTAATGGGGGCTGGATAGACCACAGGGGCCAATGTGAGATTGGGTGGGTCAGACCAGACACGAACAACCGTTACATATATAAGATAATTCATATCTATTTCCTATCAATATACAACTGAGCGCAGGTAATAGGGGCTTTCAGTGATTCTAGGGTCACTTTCTTCTTCTAGTTATGAGAGAGAGCGAGAGAGAGCGAGAGAGAGAGAGAGAAAGAGAGAGAAAGAGAGAGAGAGAGAGAGAGAGAGAGAGAGAGAGAGAGGATTTTTTTTTAATTTACTATTTTTATTTTTTATTGTTTTGCCAAATTATACTGTGTGTATATATATATATATATATATATATATATATTCTATGTTAGTGACAACTTGTTTCTACAGTATATCATAATGATATATTCCGAAATAATTTTAAATAATCACTTTTGAAATGTAAACCTTTGTCATTTTTCTGTTTTCAGAGTTTTGGCCCCCTCAAAAATGTTTTAAATATGTTTTTATTTTTTTAGACATTATCGGGAAATACATGTACAGTACCAACCTTTTATCTTTTTAAAGCGCAGGAAATTATTTTACAATAAACAGGAATTATTTTAAGTAAAAGATTATAAACTTAAATAGAAATTTCATTTTATTTTGCATTTTTTGGATCATTTTTTTAATGTTATTTTACAGTTATTTCATAAACTATCTAATAATAAGTATTTTAAGATAAATATCATAAATATCATAAATAATATTATATGATTCAACAAAACCGCAGAGCTGCAGCACGATCCAGTGATGTCATCATAGCGACATCGCCGGGCGATTTGTGCACAATCAAAAGTGTTCTGTAGCGCAGGGAGACATGGCCATATGTGATTGGCTAAGAATTTGGGTCCTGTGATTGGTTTGATAGAGATGCACTGTGATTGGCCTTTCAAATCACATGACACAGCCGTCGCTTGGCAAAAACCATTTCTCGTGTCTCCTGAGGGGCTTGCAGCTTTGCAGTACGTAGCTGTGCAGCTGTCGCAATTGGTATGTGGGTTTACATTGGGTTTTATGTATTTGTTTTTCGGACTTGCAGCGGAGGCAATTTTGGATATAAACATGGCCTAATACAGTATATAATAATAATAATAATAATAATAAACGGAAGAGAGAAGCAATCCATACATTTTTTACTTTCCAAAATATATATATATTTTTAGCTCCACTTTGAGTCAAATAAATAGAAAGCAAATTATTTATAATTCATATACAAATGTATTTTACATATTGGAAAGGTATAGGCATCGGCAGTGCCAGACACTCACACATACACTCTCTTAAACCATGACATGAATACACAGCACAGGTACAGCACACGTAGTGGCAGTGCCAGCCTCCCCCTCACACACACACACACACACACACACACACACACACACACACACACACACACACACACACACACACACACACACACACACACACACACACACACACACACACACACACACATTATACACAGTATATGTATAAATTATTTAAAAAAACAATATATTTACATATTTAAGATTAGCCCAGGGTTAAGGATACACAGCTATGAGTGATCAGTGTTTGAAGTGTGTGTTTACATACAAATATAACATCATCGCCATCTTCATCCCTTGTCGTTCCACTGATAGATGAAGCCCCCCCGATGATCTCCCAGGTACTCTCGTCTCCACGTGGCTCCGATACATCACCAAAGTCCATCCTCCCAAATTACTTTGGTCTTCGTCTTGGTCTTTTCATCTCTCTTGGAATCCAGTTGAGTTCCATCTCAGTCCAACAATGGTAATGTCTTCTTGTGACATAACCAGACCACCGCTAAGTGTCGAGTCTAGTCACCTATGTGTAAGTATATATGTAAGTATATTCAGATAATGAACTACAGCTGGAATAAATTGGTAGAGATGTTGAAGCTGAGAATGTGCTGAGCTTGGAAGTGAGAGGCGGAAGAGTTCATGATTGTTCAACTTCTGCATGTCGCTTATTTGGAAGATCAGGGTCCGTTAACTGTAAACATAGTTGGGCCAAAGGTGGACCCCTTCATACAGTATGCAACCTGAGGAAGAGCGTACAGTGTATAGTTATTAAACATGGACCATACAGTAGTGCTGAGCAGAGATGTGAAAATGTGTCCCTGTATTCGCAACATTTTTTTACAATGGGGTGAAAAAGAGAGAGAGCGTGAGAGAGAGAGAGAGAGAGAGAGAGAGAGAGAGAGAGAACAATGGGGGGGGGAAGAGAGAGAGAGTTGAAGAGAGAGGCAGGGGAGAGTGAGGGGCTGAGTGAAAGAGAAATATTTGAAGAGATATAAAGGGAGGAAGAGAGGGGGATGGGAGGAGAGGGAGAGAGGGGGGAGAGAGAGAGAGAGAGAGGGGGAGAGAGGGAGAGAGTGATAGAGATGCAGGTGATGAATGGAGAAGGAGGGAGAGATTGACAGTGGGGGTGACACAAGGTGACACAGTGGCACAGTCAGAAGTGAGCTGAGAGTCTCTCCCTCCCCCCCGCAGGGTGTCATAGTGACACAGACAAAAGGGAGCTATGAGTCCATTCTACCCACCGCAGGGTGACCCAGTGTCACAGACAGAAAGGAGCTATGAGTCTGTCCCTCCTCCTGCAGGGTCACCCAGTGTCACCCAGTGGCAGGGTCACCCAGCCATGAGTCTGTTCTTCCCACCACAGGGAGACACAGTGACAAAAACAGAAGGGAGCTATGAGTTTGTCCCCCCACAGGGTGACACAGTGACACAGACAGAAGGGAGCTAAGAGTCTTTCCCTCCCCATGCAAAGTGACACAGAGACGCATAGAGAAGGGAATTGTGAAAAAGTACTTAAACTAAAACTTACCCCAAAGCAGAAAATGAGTGTGAAGATTGTTCCACACATTGCTCCCAGGGAAATAAGGATGATACCCCAGCTCGGCACAGCAACGGATGCAGAAGGTCCTGCAAAGAAGAAGGAGCCATGAGGAACATCTCTATATAATCTACACATCTACGTTCACCCTGCACATGTTCTTGGCTTATCAGCTGAAGATAAGGCAGGCCGGAAAATATAGGAGGAAGAAGATGTACTTAGAGGATGACTACCATGAAGAAGTGTGTGTTGAGGGACATCTTCAAATGTGAAAGCACAATCCTGATTTCTTTGTTGTGGGGAGTTGTAATAGCAAAATGTCATTGTCGAATGTTAGCTAAAATACTAGGATGTTGATCCGTAACAGAGAAACGACTACAGTATATCAGCTAAGAGATACTATAAACGACATGGCTGTGTTGGGTAGAAAGAAGAGACTAACATTGAAGTGTTGAGTAATAATGGAGACACTAGCATACTGTATCTTGAAGAAGATAGATTGTTGAGTATTTGGGTTGTAATGTAAATAAGGTTGAGGCGAATGGCATTTAACCAATCATATTATTGGGTGAAAACATAATGGGCAAATCCCAAAACAGATCAACTTTAGTACTTTGTGTCAAATGAACAAATGTTTTTTTGGGGGGGTTGTAATGGAGACACAGTCAAGCTGTATACCAGACACAAGTTTGGACTGTTTGTTGGTAAAGGAGAGATTACAGAATCTAATGGTGGATTAACCATTGAGATGCTTAGTCATAATGGACAGCGGTACATTGTATTGCAGATAAACCCTTCAATTTTACGCCCCGGCACTGATTCCCATAATAGATACATTACTAAGTGTTGGATCTCAATGAAAAATGGGGATGAGGGTTGTAATAGAGATATAGTAAAGTTGGATATCAAATAAAACATTGGATCGTTGTGTCGTACTCGAGAAATTACTGAGTTTCATGGAATATACAACATTGGGTTACTGAGTGGGAATTTATTGGTCAAGTCTGATATATGATAAACTATTGAGTTGGTGGCTCGTAATAATATAATTGCTAAGTCAAATTGCTGTTGAATAATTAGGTTGTTGGGTGGGCATATGTTGGTCATTGGATATCATCCAAACCACCGGCATGTTGGGTGGTAGTCTAGACATTATGGAATCTAATTGTGGATTTGCCATTGAAATGTTCGGTAGTAACGGACAATGTGCAAGTTGCCCACCAAGTAAACCACTTCATTGTTTAGCTGGGTTGTACTGGCCAAATCCCATAGCAGATAAGAAATTGAGTGTTAGATAACCGAGACACATAAGAGAAGATAAATAGAGACAGTTTTGGGGGTCTTGGAATATCAACCAAGTCGAACAACTGTGTTCAACCTGAGTAGTTCAGAAACGTTACCTTTGGCCGTTGATGTCATCGGTCTCTTTAGTGTAATCATCCTGGCTGTGGTCGGGATCATTGTTCTTCTAGTAGAGGACGTTCTGGTGGCAGGATGTATGCCAACTGTAAAGGCTGTAATACGACCCATTGTTGTAAATGCCCTTGAAGTCATAGTTTCTCCTGAAGTTGCAGTTTGCCCTGAAGATGTAGTTACACCTGTAGTTGATTCTGTAGTTAGTCCTGTGGTTATTTCTGTAGTAACCCCTGTAGTCACTTCTGTAGATACTTCTGTAGTTACTCCTGTAGTTGCTTCTATAGTTACACCTGTAGTTGCTTCTGTAGTTAAACCTGTAGTTGATTCTGTAGTTACACCTGTAGTTGCTTCTGTAGTTAAACCTGTAGGTGCTTCTGTAGTTACTCCTGCCATTGATTCTGAGGTTATTCCTGTAGTTGCTTCTGTAGTTACTCCTGTAGTTACTTCTGTAGTAGCTTCTGTAGTTACTTCTGTAGTTAAACCTGTATTTGCTTCTGTAGTTAAAACTGTAGTTACTTCTGTAGTTACACCTGTAGTTGCTTCTGTAGTTACACCTGTAGTTGCTTCTGTAGTTACACCTGCAGTTACTTCTGTAGCTACACCTGTATTTGCTTCTGTAGTTACACCTGTAGTTGCTTCTGTATTTACACCTGTAGTTACTCCTGTAGTTGCTTCCGTAGTTACACCTGTAGTTGCTTCTGTAGTTACTCCTGTAGATACTTCTGTAGTTACACCTGTAGTTGCTTCTGTAGTTACACCTGTATTTGCTTCTGTAGTTACACCTGTAGTTACGCCTGCAGTTGCTTCTGTAGTTACACCTGTAGTTACACCTGTAGTTGCTTCTGTAGTTACACCTGTAGTTGCTTCTGTAGTTACATCTGTAGTTGCTTCTGTAGTTACTCCTGTAGTTACTTCTGTAGTTACACCTGCAATTGATTCTGTAGTTACACCTATATTTGCTTCTGTAGTAGCTTCTGTAGTTAAACTTGTAGTTGCTTCTGTAGTTACAAATGTAGTTGCTTCTGTAGTTACTCCTGTAGATACTTCTGTAGTTACACCTGTAGTTGCTTCTGTAGTTACACCTGTAGTTACACCTGTATTTGCTTCTGTAGTTACACCTGTAGTTACGCCTGCAGTTGCTTCTGTAGTTACACCTGTAGTTGCTTCTGTAGTTACACCTGTAGTTACACCTGTAGTTGCTTCTGTAGTTACACCTGTAGTTGCTTCTGTAGTTACACCTGTAGTTACTCCTGTAGTTACTTCTGTAGTTACACCTGCAATTGCTTCTGTAGTTACACCTATATTTGCTTCTGTAGTAGCTTCTGTAGTTAAACCTGTAGTTGCTTCTGTAGTTACAAATGTAGTTGCTTCTGTAGTTACACCTGTAGTTGCATCTCTAGTTACTTCTGTAGTTACACCTGTAGTTGCTTCTGTAGTTGCTTCTGTAGTTATACCTGTAGTTGCTTCTGTAGTTACACCTGTAGTTACTTCTGTAGTTACACCTGTAGTTACTCCTGTAGTTGCTTCTGTAGTTACTCCTGTTGTTGTGTCTGTAGTTACACCTTTAGTTGCTTCTGTAGTTACTCCTGTAGTTACACCTGTAGTTACACCTGTAGTTGCTTCTGTAGTTAATCCTGTCGTTGATTCTGAGGTTACTCCTGTAGTTGCTTCTGTAGTTACTCCTGTCGTTGATTCTGAGGTTACTCCTGTAGTTGCTTCTGTAGTTACACCTATTGTAACTTCTGTAGTTACACCTGTAGTTGCTTCTGTAGTTACACCTGTAGTTACTTCTGTAGTTACACCTGTAGTTCCTTCTGTCGTTACACCTGTAGTTACTTCTGTAGTTACACCTGTAGTTGCATCTGTAGTTACACCTGTAGTTGCTTCTATAGTTACACCTGTAGTTACTTCTGTAGTTACACCTGTAGTTACACTTGTTGTTGCTTCTGTAGTTACTCCTGTAGTTGCTTCTGTAGTTGCTTCTGTAGTTACACCTGTATTTGCTTCTGTAGTTACTCCTGTAGTTGCTTCTGTAGTTACACCTGTAGTTGCTTCTGTAGTTACACCTGTAGTTCCTTCTGTAGTTACACCTGTAGTTCCTTCTGTAGTTACACCTGTAGTTGCTTCTGTAGTTACACCTGTAGTTACACCTGTAGTTGCTTCTGTAGATACTTCTGTAGTTAAACCTGTAGTTGCTTCTGTAGTTACACCTGTAGTTCCTTCTGTAGTTACACCTGTAGTTGCTTCTGTAGTTACACCTGTAGTTCCTTCTGTAGTTACACCTGTAGTTCCTTCTGTAGTTACACCTGTAGTGGCTACTGTAGTTACTTCTGTAGTTACACCTGTAGTTGCTTCTGTAGTTACACCTGTAGTTACACCTGTAGTTGCTTCTGTAGTTACACCTGTAGTTGCTTGTGTAGTTACACCTGTAGTTGCTTCTGTAGTTACACCTGTAGTTTCTTCTGTAGTTACACCTGTAGTTGCTTCTGTAGTTACACCTGTAGTTGCTTCTGTAGTTACTCCTGTAGTTGCCTCTGTAGTTACACCTGTAGTTCCTTCTGTAGTTACACCTGTAGTTCCTTTTGTAGTTACACCTGTAGTTCCTTCTGTAGTTACACCTGTAGTGGCTACTGTAGTTACTTCTGTAGTTACACCTGTAGTTGCTTCTGTAGTTACACCTGTAGTTACTTCTGTAGTTACACCTGTAGTTACACCTGTAGTTCCTTCTGTCGTTACACCTGTAGTTACTTCTGTAGTTACACCTGTAGTTGCATCTGTAGTTGCTTCTATAGTTACACCTGTAGTTACTTCTGTAGTTACACCTGTAGTTACACTTGTTGTTGCTTCTGTAGTTACTCCTGTAGTTGCTTCTGTAGTTGCTTCTGTAGTTACACCTGTATTTGCTTCTGTAGTTACTCCTGTAGTTGCTTCTGTAGTTACACCTGTAGTTGCTTCTGTAGTTACACCTGTAGTTCCTTCTGTAGTTACACCTGTAGTTCCTTCTGTAGTTACACCTGTAGTTGCTTCTGTAGTTACACCTGTAGTTACACCTGTAGTTGCTTCTGTAGATACTTCTGTAGTTAAACCTGTAGTTGCTTCTGTAGTTACACCTGTAGTTCCTTCTGTAGTTACACCTGTAGTTGCTTCTGTAGTTACACCTGTAGTTCCTTCTGTAGTTACACCTGTAGTTCCTTCTGTAGTTACACCTGTAGTGGCTACTGTAGTTACTTCTGTAGTTACACCTGTAGTTGCTTCTGTAGTTACACCTGTAGTTACACCTGTAGTTGCTTCTGTAGTTACACCTGTAGTTGCTTCTGTAGTTACACCTGTAGTTGCTTCTGTAGTTACACCTGTAGTTTCTTCTGTAGTTACACCTGTAGTTGCTTCTGTAGTTACACCTGTAGTTGCTTCTGTAGTTACTCCTGTAGTTGCTTCTGTAGTTACACCTGTAGTTCCTTCTGTAGTTACACCTGTAGTTCCTTTTGTAGTTACACCTGTAGTTCCTTCTGTAGTTACACCTGTAGTGGCTACTGTAGTTACTTCTGTAGTTACACCTGTAGTTACTTCTGTAGTTACACCTGTAGTTGCTTCTGTAGTTACACCTGTAGTTGCTTCTGTAGTTACACCTGTAGTTACACCTGTAGTTACACCTGTAGTTGCTTCTGTAGTTACACCTGTAGTTCCTTCTGTAGTTACACCTGTAGTTCCTTCTGTAGTTACACCTGTAGTTGCTTCTGTAGTTACACCTGTAGTGGCTACTGTAGTTACACCTGTAGTTGCTTCTGTAGTTACACCTGTAATTACTTCTGTAGTTACACTTGTAGTTGCTTCTGTAGTTACACCTGTAGTTGCTTCTGTAGTTACACTTGTAGTTCCTTCTGTAGTTACACCTGTAGTTCCTTCTGTAGTTACACCTGTAGTTGCTTCTGTAGTTACACCTGTAGTTGCTTCTGTAGTTACTCCTGTAGTTACCCCTGTAGTTGCTTCAGTAGTTACACCTGTAGTTGCTTCTGTAGTTACACCTGTAGTTGCTACTGTAGTTACACCTGCAGTTACTTCTGTAGTTACACCTGTAGTTGCTTCTGTAGCTACACCTGTAGTTGCTTCTGTAGTTACACCTGTAGTTGCTTCTGTAGTTATACCTATAGTTACTTCTGTAGTTGCTCCTGTAGTTGCTTCTGTAGTTACACCTGTAGTTGCTTCTGTAGTTATACCTGTAGTTACACCTGTAGTCGCTTCTGTAGTTACATCTGTAGTTACACCTGTAGTTGCTTCTGTGGTTATACCTGTAGTTACACCTGTAGTTGCTTCTGTAGTTACACCTGTATTTGCTTCTGTAGTTGCTTCTGTAGATGCTTCTGTAGTTCCTTCTGTAGTTACACCTGTAGTTGCATCTGTAGTTACACCTGTAGTTGCTTCTGTAGTTACACTTGTAGTTATACCTGTAGTTGCATCTGTAGTTACACCTGTAGTTGCTTCTGTAGTTACACCTGTAGTTACTTCTGTAGTTACACCTGTTGTTGCTTCTGTAGTTGATTCTGTAGTTACAGCTGTGGTTGCTTCTGTAGTTACTCCTGTTGTTGCTTCTGTAGTTACACCTGTAGTTGCTTCTGTAGTTCTTTCTGTAGTTACACCTGTAGTTCCTTCTGTAGTTACACTTGTAGTTGCTTCTGTAGTTACACCTGTAGTTGCTTCTGTAGTTACACCTAAAGTTGCTTCTGTAGTTCTTTCTGTAGTTACACCTGTAGTTACTTCTGTAGTTACAACTGTAGTTGCTTCTGTAGTTACACCTGTAGTTGCTTCTGTAGTTACAGCTGTGGTTGCTTCTGTAGTTACTCCTGTGGTTGCTTCTGTAGTTGCATCTGTAGTTACACCTGTAGTTACACCTGTAGTTGCTTCTGTAGTTACACCTGTAGTTGCTTCTGTAGTTACTCCTGTAGTTACCCCTGTAGTTGCTTCAGTAGTTACACCTGTAGTTGCTTCTGTAGTTACACCTGTAGTTACACCTGTAGTTGCTACTGTAGTTACACCTGCAGTTACTTCTGTATTTACACCTGTTGTTGCTTCTGTAGCTACACCTGTAGTTGCTTCTGTAGTTACACCTGTAGTTGCTTCTGTAGTTATACCTATAGTTACTTCTGTAGTTGCTCCTGTAGTTGCTTCTGTAGTTACACCTGTAGTTGCTTCTGTAGTTATACCTGTAGTTACACCTGTAGTTGCTTCTGTAGTTACACCTGTAGTTTCACCTGTAGTTGCTACTGTAGTTACACCTGCAGTTACTTCTGTAGTTACACCTGTTGTTGCTTCTGTAGCTACACCTGTAGTTCCTTCTGTAGTTACACTTGTAGTTGCTTCTGTAGTTACACCTGTAGTTGCTTCTGTAGTTACACCTGAAGTTGCTTCTGTAGTTCTTTCTGTAGTTACACCTGTAGTTACTTCTGTAGTTACAACTGTAGTTGCTTCTGTAGTTACACCTGTAGTTGCTTCTGTAGTTACAGCTGTGGTTGCTTCTGTAGTTACTCCTGTGGTTGCTTCTGTAGTTGCATCTGTAGTTACACCTGTAGTTACACCTGTAGTTGCTTCTGTAGTTACACCTGTAGTTGCTTCTGTAGTTACAGCTGTGGTTGCTTCTGTAGTTACACCTGTAGTTGCTTCTGTAGTTACACTTGTAGTTCCTTCTGTAGTTACACCTGTAGTTCCTTCTGTAGTTACACCTGTAGTTGCTTCTGTAGTTACACCTGTAGTTGCTTCTGTAGTTACCCCTGTAGTTGCTTCAGTTGTTACACCTGTAGTTGCTTCTGTAGTTACACCTGTAGTTACACCTGTAGTTGCTACTGTAGTTACACCTGCAGTTACTTCTGTAGTTACACCTGTTGTTGCTTCTGTAGCTACACCTGTAGTTGCTTCTGTAGTTACACCTGTAGTTGCTTCTGTAGTTATACCTATAGTTACTTCTGTAGTTGCTCCTGTAGTTGCTTCTGTAGTTACACCTGTAGTTGCTTCTGTAGTTATACCTGTAGTTACACCTGTAGTTGCTTCTGTAGTTACATCTGTAGTTACACCTGTAGTTGCTTCTGTGGTTATACCTGTAGTTGCTTCTGTAGTTACACCTGTATTTGCTTCTGTAGTTATACCTGTAGTTACACCTGTAGTTGCTTCTGTAGTTACACCTGTAGTTGCTTCTGTGGTTATACCTGTAGTTACACCTGTAGTTGCTTCTGTAGTTACACCTGTATTTGCTTCTGTAGTTGCTTCTGTAGATGCTTCTGTAGTTCCTTCTGTAGTTACACCTGTAGTTACACCTGTAGTTGCTTCTGTAGTTACACTTGTAGTTATACCTGTAGTTGCATCTGTAGTTACACCTGTAGTTGCTTCTGTAGTTACACTTGTAGTTGCTTCTGTAGTTACACCTGTAGTTGCTTCTGTAGTTACACCTGAAGTTGCTTCTGTAGTTCTTTCTGTAGTTACTTCTGTAGTTACAACTGTAGTTGCTTCTGTAGTTACACCTGTGGTTGCTTCTGTAGTTACAGCTGTGGTTGCTTCTGTAGTTACTCCTGTGGTTGCTTCTGTAGTTGCATCTGTAGTTACACCTGTAGTTACACCTGTAGTTGCTTCTGTAGTTACAGCTGTGGTTGCTTCTGTAGTTACTCCTGTGGTTGCTTCTGTAGTTTCACCTGTAGTTGCATCTGTAGTTGCATCTGTAGTTACACCTGTAGTTGCTGCTGTAGTTACACCTGTAGTTGCTTCTGTAGTTACACCTGTAGTTGCTTCTGTAGTTACACCTGTAGTTACACCTGTAGTTGCTTCTGTAGTTACACCTGTAGTTGCTGCTGTAGTTACACCTGTAGTTGCTTCTGTAGTTACACCTGTAGTTGCTTCTGTAGTTACACCTGTAGTTACTCCTGTAGTTGCTTCTGTAGTTACACCTGTAGTGGCTACTGTAGTTACTTCTGTAGTTACACCTGTAGTTACACCTGTAGTTGCTTCTGTAGTTGCTTCTGTAGTTACTCCTGTAGTTGCTTCTGTAGTTAAACCTGTAGTTGCGTCTGTAGTTGCTTCTGTAGTTACACCTGTAGTTACACCTGTAGTTGCTTCTGTAGTTACTCCTGTAGTTGCTTCTGTAGCTACTCCTGTAGTTCCTTCTGTAGTTACACCTGTAGTTCCTTCTGTAGTTACACTTGTAGTTGCTTCTGTAGTTACACCTGAAGTTGCTACTGTAGTTACTTCTGTAGTTACACCTATAGTTGCTTCTGTAGTTACACCTGTAGTTACACCTGTAGTTACACCTGTTGTTGCTTCTGTAGTTACTCCTGTAGTTGCTTCTGTAGTTACACCTGTAGTTGCTTCTGTAGTTACACCTGTAGTTACTCCTGTAGTTGCTTCTGTAGCTACTCCTGTAGTTCCTTCTGTAGTTACACCTGTAGTTCCTTCTGTAGTTACACTTGTAGTTGCTTCTGTAGTTACACCTGAAGTTGCTACTGTAGTTACTTCTGTAGTTACACCTGTAGTTACTTCTGTAGTTACACCTGTAGTTGCTTCTGTAGTTACACCTGTAGTTGCTTCTGTAGTTACAGCTGTGGTTGCTTCTGTAGTTACTCCTGTGGTTGCTTCTGTAGTTACACCTGTAGTTACACCTGTTGTTGCTTCTGTAGTTACAGCTGTGGTTGCTTCTGTAGTTACTCCTGTAGTTGCTTCTGTAGTTACACCTGTAGTTGCTTCTGTAGTTACACCTGTAGTTGCTTCTGTAGTTACACCTGTAGTTACACCTGTAGTTACACCTGTAGTTACTCCTGTAGTTGCTTCTGTAGTTGCTCCTGCAGTAATTCCTGTAATTACTTCAGAAACAGACATTTATAAATATGGTACAACTCGACACAACATACACTTACTGTACATACTACACGACTAGTATATACACACTTACCTACGACATCTCTACATTCACACAGTTACTTACTACAAATCTACATTCACACACTTACCTACTAAACTTCTACACATACACATATAAAAATATACTATACCTCTCCACAACACACACTAACCTACTAAACTTCTACTCAACCCACAATTACCACATGCGCACACACCTACATCCCTCCTACACCTGCAAACTAACACGTATTTATCTCTCACTCACATTTTTAATGTATATATAATGTGTGTGTGTGTGTGTACACACACACACACACACACACACACACACACACACACACACACACACACACACACACACACAGACACACACACACACACACACACACATATACACACACACACACAAACTGTACGTACATAACATATACACCGTTCAGAAAAAAAGTGACTCATTTTCTTTTTCGTCATATCTTGCCAAGAAATAAGTTAATGTTCATGAAAATGTGAGCGATTATAGACCTTTCACAGTAGCGTATTACATTTTTAGAAATATTTGTTAATCTAATAAATATTCTTTGGAATTGGTGGTGACATCATCAGGTGCATAGTTACAAAAAGGGCGTACATCGAAGAAGATAAGCAAGTTATAAAGTGCAAGAATTATGGCCCAAAACGCTGACATGAAATTATATTCTTGATAAAGGATGGTTTGAACCAGGAGGACTGAAAAAACGAATCTGTATTGTACCGGAGTTGGAGCAGCTGGATCAGTGCGTTATTGATTATGGCGTCCTCGTCTTCGGGCGCGCATTTCAGCAGGAGGAGAACGTTTTGAACACGCACTTTGGACCATACTTTGAATCATTTTACAGGGCCGACTTTATGGCGTTGTCATTGGTGTGACCGCACCTGGGCCCGAGATTGCAGCCACCCCCCCGAGCGCTTCCCCGCCCCAACTTCAGTAACCACAGTTTAATGTGGAGCGGTTTAAACGAACCACCGGGGCATTTCAACGGCAATTTCCGGGGGGGGATGGAGAGCGCAGGGGCGTCTCGACCTGTGCCAGCACATCTTTCTGCTACTATGGGACCGCCGTGACAAAGTGACGTCGCATGACGTGGCGGGCAAGAGACGTGACGCCGTCACGTGATGTCACGTCATCAAGTCGAAGTGTTGCAGCAGGAGGGGATGGCGGCTCCGGAGGAGGTAAGAGGCCCCCGCCATACTCACTCTGCACCGGGCCCAGGGTTGCAACCGGTCTGGGTTTGACCTGGAGACAACTTTGGTTGAGTATCTCAGGGCTACGGGTTTAGATTGGAAATCTCCAGGATGTTTGTGGGTCTCGGTGCAAGGACATGGGTGGGACCTCGGCTCCAAACGTTCTCCCGGTGGCATCTCCCCCTGCATGGTCCCATCGACATGGCTGCGCGACGTCAAATGGCGTCACGCGGTCATGACAATGGGACGTCATGTGACGTTGCGATGCCAGCTGGCCCTGATTGCAACCTTAATGCTTCAGATTAGATGACACCAGTTTAACACATTGACGAACTACGAAGGAGAAAGTCGTATTTCTCGTTGAATGAACATGAACCTCCCGCAGAGTATCTGGGACTTGTTGACATAATTCAGTGACATCAATTTAGTTATCATCCGTTGAGGGTCTACTGTAGCGCCGACGAGTATTCTAAAACAAATCTGGGGCAACCACCAACAAGACCCAGATACATGCTGGGTACATGCTGGGTACATGCTGCAACATTTCAGTGACATTTCAGCAGACAGACTAATGGCCCATCGGATTAACACAGCGGGGGTCCCTGCTGTGTGAGTCCTACCGGGGTCTGCCTGCCTGTAATAGACGCGCAGTAAGAGGCTGAATCAGTCACTCTAACTGCGCGCCTCTCACAGTCGATCGCGGTGGGGGGGGGGGGGTTGATTCAAATTCTAACATTACAATAATGTAGCAGGGGGTCTCCGGAGCTGAACCGCATTGATTTCAGGTACAGGGACACCCTACTTCCCAAGATGGAGGCCCCGTTATGGGGTGTCGGTATCTCCATGTTAAAATCCTGGGGGTCACGTGACTGTGGGATGTAAACAAAGCAGAGGGGATACCGGCACCCCATAACAGGGCTTGTATGTCGGGAAGTAGGGGGTCCCCGAGGCTGAAATTAACTTTGTTCAGCTCAGAAGACCCCTATCAAACACCCCCCCCCCCCCCCTCACCACCTTCAAATCAAAAAAATCATTACCTTAGCGGGTAGCTGCTAAGGTAATGAAGCTGCTTACATTTAATTTTTATTCATAGTGTGCGTGAGCAGGGGGTCTCCAGAGCTGAGTTACGTGTTGGTAACGCAGAACTATTAATTCACCGGCACTTCATGAGTATTTTTTCAATCAAAATATCTACAAATTCCAAGTCAGGAAGTGCAGTTAGGGAGTTTTTTTGCCCAAAATGCACTTGATGAGTTTTGCCTCCGCAGTGACGAAGTGTTCTGCATGCTGACTTGACATAGCCTTTTTATACCACACGGCGTCGCTGTTACGCTGCGCTATATAAACAGTGCTACGGTATATACTATAGAGAAGGCTCTGGCAGTCCTGACACGGCTGCTAGGATCAGCATTGTGAGGTGAAAGCATCCCCAGAAGCCGGCTGGGAGGGGGGTGGGTTTATCGGTAAGTATCGCCACGAGCGGCTGTAACACATCGGAACCCGCAGGCCAAGCGGACACTGCCTTAAATCAGCTGCGCGTGAGGAGGGGGCGGGGCTACCGCACGGTGTAACCTTTACTGATAATGAACACGCCGCGCTGTATACTGGTGCTGAGTATCTATACGCAGATAATGAACAAGCCACTCTGTATAATGGGGCTGAGTATCTATAAGCTGATAATGAACAAGCCACTCTGTATAATGGTGCTGAGTATCTATAAGCTGATAATGAACAAGCCACTCTGTATAATGATGCTGAGTATCTTTTCACTTATAATGAACACGCCGCGCTGTATACTGGTGCTGAGTATCTGGACGCTAATAATGAACACGCTACGCTGTATAATGGTGCTGAGTATCTATACGCTGATAATGAACAAGCCACTCTGTATAATGGGGCTAAGTATCTATAAGCTGATAATGAACAAGCCACTCTGTATAATGGTGCTGAGTATCAATAAGCTTATAATGAACAAGCCACTCTGTATAATGGTGCTGAGTATCTATAAGCTGATAATGAACAAGCCACTCTGTATACTGATGCTGAGTATCATTTCACTTATAATGAACACACCGCGCTGTATACTGGTGCTGAGTATCTGGACGCTAATAATGAACACGCTACTCTGTATAATGGTGCTGAGTATCTATACGCTGATAATGACAAGCCACTCTGTATACTGGTGCTGAGTATCTATACGCTGATAATGAACAAGCCACTCTGTATACTGGTGCTGAGTATCTATACGCTGATAATGAACAAGCCACTCTGCATAATGATGTTCACTTATAATAAACACGCTGCGCTGTATAATGGGAATGAGTATCCATACACTGATAATGATCACGCCACACTGTATAACGGTGCTGAGTATCTATGCACTGATAATGAACACGCAGCACTGTATAATGATGATGAGTATCTATGCACTGATAATGATCACGCTGCGCTATATAATGATGTTGAGTATCTATACACTGATAATGATCATGCTGCACTGTATAATGATTCTGAGTATCTATACACTGATAATAAACATGCTGCACTGTATAATGATGGGGAGTATCTATACACTGATAATAAACATGCTGCACTGTATAATGATGGGGAGTATCTATACACTGATATTAAACATGCTGCACTGTATAATGATTCTGAGTATCATTATAAACTGAATGAACACAAGGTACTGTGTAATGATGCTGAGTATCACTGTACACAGATAATGATCACACTGCACTGTATAATGATCACACTGCACTGTATAATGATGCTGAGTATCACTGTACACAGATAATGATCACACTGCACTGTATAATGATCACACTGCACTGTATAATGATCCTGAGTATCACTGTACACAGATAATGATCACACTGCACTGTATAATGATCACACTGCGCTGTATAATGATGCTGAGTATCACTGTACACAGATAATGATCACACTGCACTGTATAATGATCACACTGCACTGTATAATGATGCTGAGTATCACTGTACACAGATAATGAACACGCTAAGCTGTAAAATGATGGTGAGTATCTATACACTGATACAGTAGTGAACACGCCGCGCTGTATAATGATATGGAGTATCACTATGCACTGATAATGAACACGCTGCGCTGTATAATGATGCTGAGTATCTATACACTGATATTGAACACACTGAGCTGTATAATGATGATGAGTATCTACAGTATAAGCTGATAATGAACACACCACGATGTATAATGATACGGAGTATCTACACACTGATAATGAACACACCACAATGTATAATGATACGGAGTATCTACACACTGATAATGAACACGCTGCGCTATATAATGATGCTGAGTATCTATACTCTGATAATGAACACGCCACACTGTATAAAGATGCTGAGTATCTACACTCTGATAATGAACACGCCGCGCTGTATAAGATGCTGAGTATCTATACACTGATAATGAACACGCCGCACTGTATAAGATGCTGAGTATCTATACTCTGATAATGAACACACCGCACTGTATAAGATGCTGAGTATCTATACTCTGATAATGAACACGCCGCGCTGTATAATGATGCAGAGTATCTACACTCTGATAATGAACACGCCGCGCTGTATAATGATGCAGAGTATCTACACTCTGATAATGAACACGCCGCGCTTTATAACGATGCCGAGTATCTACACACTGATAATGAACACGCCGCGCTGTATAAGATGCTGAGTATCTATACACTGATAATGAACACGCCGCGCTGTATAAAGATGCTGAGTATCTACACTCTGATAATGAACACGCCGCGCTGTATAATGATGCTGAGTATCTATACTCTGATAATGAAAACGCCGCGCTGTATAAGATGCTGAGTATCTACACTCTGCTAATGAACACGCCGCGCTGTATAATGATGCTGAGTATCTACACTCTGATAATGAACACGCCGCGCTGTATAATGATGCTGAGTATCTATACTCTGATAATGAACACGCCGCGCTGTATAAGATGCTGAGTATCTATACACTGATAATGAACACGCCGCACTGTATAAAGATGCTGAGTATCTACACTCTGATAATGAACACGCCGCGCTGTATAATGATGCTGAGTATCTATACTCTGATAATGAACACGCCGCGCTGTATAAGATGCTGAGTATCTACACTCTGCTAATGAACACGCCGCGCTGTATAATGATGCTGAGTATCTACACTCTGATAATGAACACGCCGCGCTGTATCATGATGCTGAGTATCTATACTCTGATAATGAACACGCCGCGCTGTATAAGATGCTGAGTATCTATACACTGATAATGAACACGCCACGCTGTATAAAGATGCTGAGTATCTACACTCTGATAATGAACACGCCGCGCTGTATAATGATGCTGAGTATCTATACTCTGATAATGAACACGCCGCGCTGTATAAGATGCTGAGTATCTACACTCTGATAATGAACACGCCGCGCTGTATAATGATGCTGAGTATCTATACTCTGATAATGAACACGCCGCGCTGTATAAGATGCTGAGTATCTACACTCTGATAATGAACACGCCGCGCTGTATAATGATGCTGAGTATCTACACTCTGATAATGAACACGCCGCGCTGTATAATGATGCTGAGTATCTACACTCTGATAATGAACACGCCGCGCTGTATAAGATGCTGAATATCTACACTCTGATAATGAACACGCCGCGCTGTATAATGATGCTGAGTATGTATACACTGCTAATGAACACGCCGCGCTGTATAAGATGCTGAGTATCTACACTCTGATAATGAACACGCCGCGCTGTATAACGACGCCGAGTATCTACACTCTGATAATGAACACGCCGCGCTGTATAAAGATGCTGAGTATCTACACTCTGATAATGAACACGCCGCGCTGTATAATGATGCTGAGTATCTATACTCTGATAATGAACACGCCGCGCTGTATAAGATGCTGAGTATCTACACTCTGCTAATGAACACGCCGCGCTGTATAATGATGCTGAGTATCTACACTCTGATAATGAACACGCCGCGCTGTATAATGATGCTGAGTATCTATACTCTGATAATGAACACGCCGCGCTGTATAAGATGCTGAGTATCTATACCCTGATAATGAACACGCCGCACTGTATAAAGATGCTGAGTATCTACACTCTGATAATGAACACGCCGCGCTGTATAATGATGCTGAGTATCTATACTCTGATAATGAACACGCCGCGCTGTATAAGATGCTGAGTATCTACACTCTGCTAATGAACACGCCGCGCTGTATAATGATGCTGAGTATCTACACTCTGATAATGAACACGCCGCGCTGTATAAGATGCTGAGTATCTATACACTGATAATGAACACGCCGCGCTGTATAATGATGCTGAGTATCTATACTCTGATAATGAACACGCCGCGCTGTATAAGATGCTGAGTATCTACACTCTGATAATGAACACGCCGCGCTGTATAATGATGCTGAGTATCTATACTCTGATAATGAACACGCCGCGCTGTATAAGATGCTGAGTATCTACACTCTGATAATGAACACGCCGCGCTGTATAATGATGCTGAGTATCTACACTCTGATAATGAACACGCCGCGCTGTATAATGATGCTGAGTATCTACACTCTGATAATGAACACGCCGCGCTGTATAAGATGCTGAATATCTACACTCTGATAATGAACACGCCGCGCTGTATAATGATGCTGAGTATGTATACACTGCTAATGAACACGCCGCGCTGTATAAGATGCTGAGTATCTACACTCTGATAATGAACACGCCGCGCTGTATAACGACGCCGAGTATCTACACTCTGATAATGAACACGCTGCTCTGTATAAGATGCTGAGTATCTACACTCTGATAATGAACACGCCGCGCTGTATAAGATGCTGAGTATCTACACTCTGATAATGAACACGCCGCGCTGTATAATGATGCTGAGTATCTACACTCTGATAATGAACACGCCGCGCTGTATAAGATGCTGAGTATCTACACTCTGATAATGAACACACCGCGCTGTATAATGATGCTGAGTATCTACACTCTGATAATGAACACGCCGCGCTGTATAATGATGCTGAGTATCTACACTCTGATAATGAACACGCCGCGCTGTATAATGATGCTGAGTATCTACACTCTGATAATGAACACGCCGCGCTGCATAACGAGAAAGAAAACAAATAAAGCGACTTCCATTACGATCCCGCTCATCTCTCTCCTTCACCACGCTGCAGCGCGGCGCTTCAGCGCACAACACGTACACAACTTCTTACGCCTTACCCGTGCAACAGGAAAAGAGCCCGAGAAGAAGCCACGTACACCTCCCGGGACCCGGTAACGGTACCCCCGCCCGATGCATCTCACAGGATAATTATCTGCTGCGCTGGAACAAAGAAATACAAGGACTCTGTCTGCGCTGCGTGCAGTCCCGCCGGCTTGCCAGGTAAAGGAATGTCCCTGCAGGTCTCATCAGTCCCTTTTTTATATGTCAGGGCTCGGGCAGGTGGCTTAACAGTAACAGGCGGTGACTTATCTCTGAAGTATGCACTGTACGGCAGCGTTGTCCCACATAACGTGTGGAATGAGGACATTGCTGCGGGCGTCGCTAGGAGAGAGTGTATAGCGGCACTGAGCGTGTCGAAACAGAAGTTAATGTATTAATTAGCCGGGGAAGTGCACGATGTAAGTTTGCAGTCGCTAGTGAGGTGTTACATAGACGTTAATAGGATCGCCCTCTTACACACCGTTACTAGCCATACACTTTAATGGGGTCACACTCTTACACACATCAACTGCCCCTATAGAATTTAATAGGATCACCCTCTTACACACATCACCTGACCATACAGAATTTAATAGGATCACCCTCTTGCACACACCAGCTGCTCCCATAGACTTTATAGGATCCCCCTCTTGCCCACATCAGCTGCCACCAAATACAGCACTTTAATAGGATCACCCTCTTACACACATCACTTTAACCCATAGACTTTAATTGGACCACCCTCTTACACACATGAGCTGCTCCCATAGACTTTAATAGGATCCCCTCTTACACACATGAGCTGCTCCCATAGACATTAATAGGATCACCCTCTTACACACATCAGCTGTCCCCATATACTTTCATACAGTAGGATCCCCCTCGTCCACACATCATTGCCCTCATAGATATTAATAGGATCCCCCTCTTACACACATTATCTGCCACCAAATACCGCACTTTAATAGGATCCCCTCTTACACACATCAGCTGCCCCCATAGACATTGATAGGGTCCCCCTCTTACACACATCAGCTGCCCCCATTGACTTTAATAGGTTCCCCCTCTTACACATATATCGGCTGCGCCTATATACTTTATTAAGTTCACCCGCTTACACATATATCGGCTGCCCCTATAGACTTTATTAAGTTCACCCGCTTACACATATATCGGCTGCCCCTATAGACTTTATTAAGTTCACCCGCTTACACATATATCGGCTGCCCCTATAGACTTTATTAAGTTCACCCGCTTACACATATACCATCTGACCCATTGACTTTAATAAGATAAGTGGTGTGTGTTTTCAATCTCCCTATTCCAAATTGTAAAGTCTTATTGGACTATACATTCTGTGATAGAATCCAATAGGGGGCACGTCAGTATCATAT
Source organism: Ascaphus truei (assembly GCF_040206685.1). NCBI lineage: Eukaryota > Metazoa > Chordata > Amphibia > Anura > Ascaphidae > Ascaphus > Ascaphus truei. Next base: position 2,360,769 of record NC_134502.1, on the reverse strand, counting down.
TATTTTATAGTGTCACACTACTACACACACCTCAGTTGTCCCCATTCACCTAATGAGGCTCACCCTCTTACACACACATCAGTTACTCCCATTGACCTTAATAGGATCACCGTCTTACACACATCACTTTACCCCATAGACTTTAATAGGATCACTCTCTAACACACATCACTTTACCCCATATACCTTAATAGGATCACCCTCTTACACACATCACTTTACCCCATAGACTTTAATAGGATCACCCATTTATACACATCACTTTACCCCATAGACTTTAATAGGATCACCCTCTTACACACATCACGTTACCCTATAGACTTTAATAGGATCACTCTCTTACACACATCACTTTACCCCATAGACTGTAATAGGATCACCCTCTTACACACATCACTTTACCCCATAGACTGTAATAGGATCACTCTCTTACACACATCACTTTACCCCATAGACTTTAATAGGATCACCCTCTCATACACATCACTTTACCCCATAAACTTTAATAGGAACACCCTCTTATACACATCACTTTACCCCATAGACTTAAATAGGATCACTCCCTTACACACATCACTTTACCCCATAGACTTAAATAGGATCACTCTCTTACACACATCACTTTACCCCATAAACTTTAATAGGATCACCCTCTAATACACATCACTTTACCCCATAGACTTTAATAGGATCACTCACTTATACACATCACTTTACCCCATAGACTGTAATAGGATCACTCTCTTACACACATCACTTTACCCCTTAGACTGTAATAGGATCACCCTCTTACACACATCACTTTACCCCATAGACTTTAATAGGATCACCCTCTTATACACATCACTTTACCCCATAAATTTTAATAGGAACACCCTCTTATACACATCACTTTACCCCATAGACTTAAATAGGATCACTCTCTTACACACATCACTTTACCCCATAGACTGTAATAGGATTACTCTCTTACACACATCACTTTACCCCATAGACTGTAATAGGATCACTCTCTTACACACATCACTTTACCCCATAGACTGTAATAGGATCACTCTCTTACACACATCACTTTACCCCATAGACTGTAATAGGATCACTCTCTTACACACATCACTTTACCCCATAGACTGTAATAGGATTACTCTCTTACACACATCACTTTACCCCATAGACTGTAATAGGATCACCCTCTTAAACACATCACTTTACCCCATAGACTGTAATAGGATCACCCTCTTAAACACATCACGTTACCCCATAGACTGTAATAGGTTCACTCTCTTACACACATCACTTTACCCCATAGACTGTAATAGGATCACTCTCTTACACACATCACTTTACCCCATAGACTGTAATAGGATCACTCTCTTACACACATCACTTTACCCCATAGACTGTAATAGGATCACTCTCTTACACACATCACTTTACCCCATAGACTGTAATAGGATCACTCTCTTACACACATCACTTTACCCCATAGACTGTAATAGGATCACCTTCTTACACATGGTGGGTTATTTATTAAACTGCGATAGTGCCGACCAGGGCAATATCGTATAGAAACTCCAATGGACTTCATATACTGTCGGTCTCGTAGTGCTTTCTTTACGTGTAGTTAAAGAGGATTAAGTAATTTGCAGAGGGTGGATTTATTGGAGCAATGTATTGTGTTTGTTAATTGAAATATACCTTTATAAGACGTGTCAGTAACAGGTCCGACTCGTTTCGCACAACTTTCTAATGGCAATAATGCCCTGTCTTTAAGCAAGTCACTGTGATATGATAGACAGACAGACAGACAGACAGATAGATACGATAGATACGATAGATACGATAGATAGATAGATAGATAGATAGATAGATAGATAGATAGATAGATAGATAGATAGATAGATAGATAGATAGATAGATAGATAGATAGATAGATAGATAGATAGACACTGGGACAGGTAAATGGCAGATTAGGTTTTTAATACGTACTGTAGATGTAATGTTATGCATCTGGGAAACAAGAATATATAGGCTACTTACTAATTAAAAAATGGAAAAAAATAAGGCAAATTTTTGATGGAGAAGGATTTAGGCGTGCTTGTATACAGCAGACAGCAGTGCTCAATGTCAGACAGTAGCTGCAAAGGCAAACGAGATCTTATTTTACATAAAACGAGATTTGGATGGAAGGGAAGATAGCATGATTTTGCCGCAGTATACATCCTTAGTAAGACCACTGCTTGAATATGGAGTACAGTTTTGGGCACGACTTCACAGATATAGCCAATGCACTAAAGCACACCCCAATAATTCCTCCGCGCACATCCTCTTTCTTTCAATGCTTCTCCTCCTTGTTTCTGTGGATATCTCTTCAAAACCTGGTCCCTACCTTGTCTCCCACATACCACTTCTACTCCTCCTAGTGTTAACCTCTCTAACCTCATTCCGATCCCCTGCCACCCTCCCTCCTCTCTCCCTGTCTCCTGTGCCCTTTGGAATGCTCTCTCCATTTCTAACAAGTTCCTCTCTGTACAGGACTTCTTTTTATCTCACTCTCTGCTCCTCTTTGCTATATCTGAGACTTGGCTCACTCAGTCTAACTCTGCTCTGGAAGCTGCCCTCTCTTATGGTGGCCTTTCTATCTCCCAAACTCCGCACCCTGGCAGTAAGGGTGGAGGCGTGGGGCTCTTCCTCTCCTCTCTCTGCTATTACTGAACCCTTCCTATTCTGCTCTCTCTTGCTTTTCCCACTTTTGAGGATAACACTGTCCAGATTATTTATCCTCTCCCTCTACATGTGGTGGTATTGTATCGCCCACCTACTTCTGTTTTTATCTCTATCTTTGAATTCTGGCTCTCCTTCTTTCTCTCCTCCAACTCCCCTGTTTTCTCCTTGGGACTTCAACTGCCCTATTGAGAACTTCTCTCCCTTGGGCTTTCTGCTTTGTCTATCTAACCTCTTCATTTGGCCTTCACCAATGGACTGCAGCCAGCAACCACAAGGAGGCCACAACTTAGACCTGGTTTTCACTAAAAACTTTCTCTCTCTGATTTCTCCATTTCCCTCTTTCCTCTCTCTGACCATCACCTCATCTCATTTCTCCCTTTCTCCATCTCCCCCACGTTTCTGCAGAGACCTGCGCTCTCTATTAATCTACCGGCTCTTGACTCAACTTTGCGCTCCTTCCTCTGCTCCCTCTGCTACACACCCTGACAACCTGGTCAGGAACTACAACTCTGCCCTGTCCTCCTCTCTTGATCTACATGCCCCGCTTTCTCTCTGCCATTCTCGCTCTTCTAACCCCAGACCCTGGATAAACTACCCCACACGCATGCTCCTCTCCTGCACTCGCTCCTCTAAACGCCTCTGGAGTAGAGATGGCCAAATCCGGCCAAATCTGTTTCCTGTATTTTCTAACATTTCCCCCTAAAATCCATTTTCAGGAGTAAAATCCGCAAACTGGCTTGGTCGGTTTTAATCCGCGCGGATTCATCAAAACCCACCATTGGCTAGAACCCGTGGACAAATTTGTAGAATTCAATCTGCGGATTCAGCAACTCATTGGTGAATTCTTAGACATCTGCCAACGGATTGCTGAATCCGCGGATTAGATTCTACAAAACTGTCAATGGATTGTAAAATCCGAGGAGTGTATTGGTAATAATAATAATAGAAAATACGCAAAAGGCCAATCGCCCTTTTGGAGATTGATCCGCTGAAATCCGCAGACTAAAGGAACCGGCCCATCCGCTGTGGATCCAATTTCGCAAAAAAACAATGTGCCCTTCTCTACTTTGGAGGAAATCGCTACTTTTCTTCAATAATCAACACTCAGAAGTCTAACCCACGCCGACTCTTCTCCGTCATTGACTCTATGCTCAGACCTCCATCTGTACCTGTGTTTCTTCCTCTATTTCACCTCAACACTTTGCTGAATATTTCAAGACAAAAGTTGATTCCACTCGCCAAGACATCCCCTCTGTATCCTCCTCCCATACTACAACATTTCCTAAGTCTCCTGCCTTTCTCGACTCTTTTTCCTCTGTCACAGAGGAGGATGTATCGTTGCTAATCTCCTTTTCTCACTCTAACACTTGCACTCTTCACCCCATACTGTTTCATACGCTCATAATATATATTTTCTTTAACTGTGCACGCAATGTCTTGTATATAATGTATACCCTGTTCATTTATGTAACCGTACTTGTAACCATGTACTATTTGTTTTACTCTGTGCCCAGGACATACTTGAAAACGAGAGGTAACTCTCAATGTATTACTTCCTGGTAAAATATTTTATAAAAAAATAAATAAATACTCTAGTCCCTACGCTCATACATATTTTCAACTTCTCCCTCTCTGGTACCTTTTCCTCCTCCTTCAAATACACAACCTGTACTCAAAAACAACAAGCTTTAACCCTACCTAGCTCTTTAATTAGCGACCTGTCTCCCTCCAGCCTTTTGCTTCTAAACTCCTTGAACGCCTTGTATTCTCTCACCTGCTCTGTTTTTTCACCTCCTATTCTCTATAATCTGGCTTCCCCGCACTGCTCACTCCACTGAAACAGCTATCACTAAAATAACTAATGACCTGCAGGCCACTAAAAACAAAGGTTATTACACTCTGTTCATATTACTCGACCTCTCTGCAATCTTTGACACTGTGGACCACCCTCTTCTCCTTCACATTCTCCATACTCTTGGTATCCGAAACAGCTCTATCCTGGATCTCCTCTTACCTCTCCCATCGTACTTTCAATGTCTCATTTGCTAACACCTCCTCCTCCTTTATTGATTTCTCTGTGGGGGTACCCCAGGGCTCTGTCCTGAGACCTCTTCTATTTTCTCTTTACACACTCTAGGTGACCTAATCACATCTCTTGGGTTCAAATATCACCTCTATGCTGATGACACACAAATGTATTTTCCTACACCCCACCTTACACCTGCTTTACAGACTAAAGTTTCTGAATTTCTCTCTGCTATATCATCCTGGATGGCCTTATGTCGACTTAAACTTAACATGGCAAAAACAGTGCTCCTCATACTTCCTCCCAAACCTGGCCCTACTACCTCCTTCCACATTAGTGTTGGAAGTACTATCATTCACCCAGTGGCCCAAGCACGCTGCCTCAGGGTCACACTCAACTCCTCTTTCACGTTCTCCTCTAACATTCACAATGTAGCTAAAACCTGTCGATTTTACCTCCGTAACTTTGCAAAGATTTGCCCTTTCCTCTGTTCCTCTACTGTTAAAACTCTGACTCAGGCCCTCATTCTCTCCCATCTAAACTATTGTAACCTCCTGTTGTCCGGCCTTCCTGCCTCTCACCTGTCTCCTCTACAATCTATCCTAAACGCTGCTGCTAGAATCACTTTACTCTTTCCTAAATCTGTCTCAGCGTCTCCCCTCATGAAATCCCTCTCCTGGTTTCCTATTAAATCCTGTATTACACAAACAATTCTTCCCCTCACTTTTAAGGCTATATACACTTGTGCCCCTACTTACATCTCAGCTCTAATTTATCACTGTACACCATCCCGACTGTTGGGTTATGCTCAAGGATGTGTTCTCTCTACTCAGTTTGTATCTAAATCGATCGCCTGCCTTAAACCTTCTCACCCACTGCCCCACACCTCTGAAATGCCCTTTCCCTCAATATCCAACTATGACCCTCTCTCTCCACCTTAACGAAGCATATGGATAGCTCCGTGACTGATACTACAGAACTCATACAGTGACCATGGCTCCTGTCAGATGCACTTACCAGAACGCCCTCCTACTGTCTCTGTACGTTCTCCCTAGTTACCACTTAGATTGTAAGCTCTTCGGGGCAGGGACTCCTTTTCCTAATCTTACTTGTGTCTCAAGTGCTTATTCCCCTTATGTGTTATATTATTTTGTCAAGTGTATTACTGCTGTAAAGAGCCATGTACATTGATGGCGCTAAATACGGTAAATAAAGATATACAGTACATACATACATACATGCATTATGGAACTAGAAAAAGGGCAGATAGGAGCCACCAAATTTTTAAAGGAGATATATCATCTGATTTATGAGGAGAGGCTAGCGACATTAGATTTATTTATATTAGAAAAGAGGCGTCTAAAAGGGGATATGATAACTATATAATAATATATTCGGGGATAGTACAATTTGCTTTAAAAATAACTATTCAACCCAAGGGCAGTACAAAGGACTCGGGGGCATCCCTTAAAATTGGAAAGGAGATTTCACCAGCAAACAAAGGAAAGGGTTCTTTACAGTAAGGGCAGTTACATTGTAGAATTCATTTCCTATGGAGACTGTGATGGCGGATACAATAGATCTGTTTAAAAAAAAGGTTAGACATATTTTTAGAAAGGAAAGGTATACAGGGATATTACCAAATAAGTAAACACGGGAAGGATGTTGATTCAGGGAGTAATCTGATTACTGGATTAGTAAGGAATTCATGTTTTCCCTTATGAGATACAGATTACCGGATGATGTTTCACTAGGTTTTTTTTTTTGTTTAGCTTCCTCTAGATAAATATAGTGTAAGTGCAAATATAGGATAAGTATCTGTTGTCTACATTTAACACAGGTTTAACTCAATGAACATATGTCTTTGTTCAACCTCATCTACTATGTAACTATGTACTAACTGTATGTATAATTATAAGGATAAATATTACATATATATATATTTATAGATAATGACATCAATAGAATTTAATAATCTGTTTACAATTCCTTTGTTGTCTAGATTTACATTTATATGCTACTCCAAACAGGTTTGACCCGTTACACGGTGACACTCCCTGTGTGAACGTGATGAATTGAAGTCTCTGCATACATAATTGTGCCAGTGACTTCCAACCCCCAGAGAAATATCCTACTGGAAACACTTTAGTGTGGGTTTCTTAAATATGGCCGCTGCTGTAATTTTCCTATTTGACACCATTACTGAAAACATTTTTTTCTCTCCCCTATCGGAGATCCCAATTGCTGTCCCCTATTATAAATCCGTGTTACTTTCCCCTATTAGAAATCCATTTGACCCTGTCCAAGGATTGTCATTTCTTCTTCGATATGTCAGGGCTACCGCCATTTTTTCCCCCCCCTTGTGATCATGTCCCTGACTTTTTTGTTTGGTTTTGAACCCATTCATTATTTTTCTGTCTCCTTGAGTAATACCCAGCATGCATCTCTTCTTACTTCTCCGGGTAATACCCAGCATGCATCTCTCCATAGTTCTTTGTGTTGTCTGAAGCTTCTGAATCATCTTCGCATTAAAGCTCCGAGTTTTACATCCCTATGCGAGCACGGGCAGAATACACGAGTCGAACACTTTCCTCTTAAGACACAGTGGAAGGTTCCCTTGTAAGATTGTCTTGTTTCTTCCAAATGCGTCCATCTCATCTTCACTCTGCTATTGATTTCATTCTAAAGGTTCCCATCCATTGTTATTTTCCGGCCAAGGTAGACATACTGTTGGTCAGTCCAGTGACTATGGTTCTCACATTACATGTGGGCCCAAAAGACTTCCGTAGGGTATAGGTAAGGTACTATCCAGATTGCCTTAGGTCACATGTACCAAATACCACTTAATCTTCAGTGCTACACTGTCCTGCCAGGAAATTCTACTCTTATCCTCCAATACCTGGGACCTCTCACCTCCTACCTCTCTCCCTGCATCTCATTATGTCCCCCTGTTTGCTGTTTTATCACTCCTTTGTACACTTTTCTCTTCTCACCAACTTCTCCACTCCCCTCCTGTCCCCCTTTCTTCATCACTCCTAACCTGCGCATATGCCTGTGCCCATGCACTGCACCACTATTTACACACCTCTTTCCCAACAACTTCTACACCACTACATAAAAAGCAACCTCACAAATCCTCTATTCACCGTCTTTCTCTCTCAATCCTCCTCCTTCTTGGTGCTGGGGATATCTCTCCTAATCCTGGACCCAGCCATAGAAACATCTGCTCTCACCCACGACTCCATGCTACCTCTTTCCCTTCTAATGGTGTTAATCCAACTCATTTATTACAGACCAACCTTAAAACTCACGCAGCAAAAAAAAGCATCCCAACAGCCTGGACTCATGGTTACTGTCCCACACTCAGTCACTCCTACCAACAATTGTGGCCAAGCATGGTTATCTACTGCACTTATTCCCTCACCTGATGTCTCTGTAAGTCTCCCAACATTCCACTTAGCCTCGGCCATGTTTACCGCTTGCTGGTGGAAGCGTGCTGACGCGCGCTCCCGCTCAGCACTGAGCCCCTACAGGCGCAATTAGAGCGGCTTTAGTAAGGGCTCACCTGCGCTTCCGCGCGCTTGCGGAAGCGCAGGTCTTAGGGGAATTTAAAATCCCCCCGCTTGCCGGCGAGACAGGCCGGTCACGTGAGCGGTTTGCCCAATGAGGGCAAACCAGCTCCTTGACGTCACTGGCCCGCCCCCGGCCAGTGACGCGCCCGCCCCCGGACCGCCCCCTGACGGCCTGCTGAGAGCACTTGCGGTAAGCAACCGCAAGGCAAGGGAAAGCACCCGCTTTCCCTGAGCCTCAGCGCGCCTCAGCACGCCAGCGGTAAGCGTGTCCGAGGCCTTAGGCTACGTCCCTAGTGCAGGATTTGGCACGAGCTACGTAGCTTGGCAAACACACACTAGGACGGCAATGTAGCAGTGCATAGTACGCGTATGCTAACGCCTGCGCATGCGCTACAGGGCGAACGGCGCTTCGCAATACAAACAAGTTTATTTTGAAACCCGACGCCAGAGAGGAGGAGGAGCGCGGAAGCTAGCGCGTCCTACTATGGACGCGGCCTAAGATTGTAAGCTCTGTGGGGCAGGGATTTCCTGTCCTATTGTCTGACTTTGCTGCGCTTATTGTACTATTATATTTCCCTGCGCTGTATTGTCTTTGTGAAGCATTGAGTACACTTTTGGCGGCTATATAAATAAAGATATACATACATACATATGCAAGGAAGGAATATGCACCTAATAAGGTGCAAAGGATCCCCACATAGGGGCTAGTAAACTCCTATCAGCAATATTAAATATCACCGCATGTGATAAGTGCAGGTGACGTCCCACCGCATGTGATAAGCGCAGGTGACGTCCCACCGCATGTGATAAGCGCAGGTGACGTCCCAACGCATGAAATTCCCCATTGGCTTTAATCGTACTTTTCCTACAATATCACGTCATCTCACATATCACACATTCCAGAAGACGGGCCACTGGGACCCATAGACTAGACATCGACAAGTGACTTTCCATGCGTAGCTATTCACAAAGCTTCGGTAACATGGCAAACTCGTTCGTAAACGGCTTTTTTTAACGAGCGTTAGCACTCTTGCAATGGCGAGCAGCGCCGTAGCTCCGAAAATGCATAATCTCGCATTTTTTGGCCCGTAACTGCTCTTCGCAAAGCTCCGATGATGCAAATCGCCGGGTCAAACACTCGCATTCTTTTTTCCCCTCTACCTATAGGTTGGCGCGATTGGAATCGCGATTTGCATCTGACGGAGCTTCTTTCATTTTTTTTTCTACGTCGGATTGAATCCGGGGATCTGTAGAGCTGCCTGGCATTCATTCCAGCTCCGGGAAATAACCCCCCGCTTCAATCCCGTGTATTAAAAATATAAAAACAGTCAAGCATCGTTATCTTAGTGGCTAAACACTGCGGTAATGAAGGGGTTAAATAGCAGTACCTGGTTTGTCGGTGGTAGAGGGGGTGGGTGAAGGTTGTAATTGCCCCAGGGCGGGTGTTTAGGCCTCCCGGAGGGGTTAATCCCTTCATTAGTAGTGGTTACAACTGCTAAGGTTATGAAGGTGTTAACAACTCCCACTACCTCCCCGGGAGGCCTAACCACCCACCCTGGGCCAAATACGACCTACATTGTTTCCTCAGGGTGTGTGGTTAGGCCTCCCGGGGCTGGTTAACCCCTCACTTCACCCTTAGCGGTCACAACCGCTAAGGTAATGAAAGGGTTAACCCCTTCCCCATGGCCAACCCACCCAGAATGGGTCAGCTACCCCCTTCACCCACCCTCTCTACCACCAACACCACACAGGAATGTGCTAAAGAGCTATTTGCCAAACATGGCTAATAGCGCTTTTGCCCATTCAAATATACAATTAAGTGCAATACAATACAATACAAATTACAAGACTATAAAAGAAATACACTAGCTATTTAATCCATTGATTGTCACTTTGGTTATCTGTGCCCTCAACGGGGGGGCGTAGATTGCTACATTGACATTCAATGGGCACCCTACTATCCACCCCCTGCTTCAATTCCATGTTATTAAAATTCAAATAAAAAACGCACAATCGCCTGTAAGAGCTGTGCAGGGACGTGCCACGACAAATTAGTGCTGTATGCTATTTTTTGCACAAACGGTAAAAAAAATGTGATTTACTTTAGTGAAAACTGTTTTTACACAAATGTCATACCGCTCGGTAGGAACATGCCAACACGTTCGATGTTGCAATCAACTTATCGAAGATTAGTGAATAGGCCCCGCGAACTAACTAATTCTGGGTCCTACGTTCAACCAAGATGTCTTTGCATGGTTACAACTTTCACCTGTCTGTGTCACCCTGTGGGGGGAGGGACAGTCTCATAGCTCCCTTCTGTCTGTGTCACTGTGTCACCCTGAGGGGGGAGGGACAGACTCATAGCTCCCTCCTGTCTGTGTCACCCTGCGGGGGAGGGACAGACACATAGCTCTCTTCTGTCTGTGCCACTGTGTCACCCTGCGCGGGGAGGGACAGACTCATAGCTCCCTTCTGTCTGTGTCACTGTGTCACCCTGCGGGGGGAGGGACAGACTCATAGCTCCCTTCTGTCTGTTTCACTGTGTCACCCTGCGGGGGAGGGACAGACTCATAGCTCCCTTCTGTCTGTGTCACTGTGTCACCCTGCGGGGGAGGGACAGACTCATAGCTCCCTTCTGTCTGTGTCACTGTGTCACCCTGCGGGGGGCAGGACAGACTCATAGCTCCCTTCTATCTGAGTCACTGTGTCACCCTGCGGGGGGAGACACAGTCTCATAGCTCCCTTCTGTCTGTGTCACTGTGTCATCCTGCAGGGGGAGGGGCAGACTCATAGCTCCCTTCTGTCTGTGTCACTGTGTCACCCTGCGGGGGGAGGGACAGACTCATAGCTCCCTTCTGTCTGTGTCACTGTGTCACCCTGCTGGGGTAGGAACAGTCTCATAGCTCCCTTCTGTCTGTGTCACTGTGTCACCCTGCGGGGGGAGGGGCAGATTCATAGCTCCCTTCTGTCTGTGTCACCCTGCGGGGGGAGGGGCAGAATCATAGCTCATTTCTGTCTGTGTCACTGTGTCACCCTGTGGGGGGAAGGACAGACTCATAGCTCCCTTCTGTCTATGTCACTATGTCACCCTGCGGGGGGAGGACAGACTCATAGCTCCCTTCTGTCTGTGTCACTTTGTCACCCAACGGGGGGAGGGAAAGGCTCATAGCTCCCTTCTGTTTGTGTCACTGTGTCACCCTGCGGGTGGAGGGATAGACTCATAGCTCCCTTCTGTCTGTGTCACTTTGTCACCCTGCAGGGGGAGGGACAGACTTACAGCTCCCTTCTGTCTGTGTCACTGTGTCACCCTGCGGGGGAGGGACAGGCTCATAGCTCCCTTCTGTCTGTGTCACCCTGCGGGGGGAGGGACAGACTCATAGCTCCCTTCTGTCTGTGTCACTGTGTCACCCTGCGGGTGGAGGGATAGACTCATAGCTCCCTTCTGTCTGTATCACTGTGTCACTCTCTGGGGGGAGGAACTGACTCACAGCTCCCTTCTGTCTGTGTCACTGTGTCACCCTGCGGGGGGAGGGACAGACTCATAGCTCCCTTCTGTCTTTGTCACTGTGTCACCCTGCGGGGGGAGGGACAGACTCATAGCTCCCTTCTGTCTGTGTCACTGTGTCACCCTGCGGGGGGAGGGACAGACTCATAGCTCCCTTCTGTCTGTGCCACTGTGTCACCCTGCGGAGGGAGGACAGACTCATAGCTCCCTTCTGTCTGTGTCACTGTGTCACCCTGTGGGGGGAGGGACAGACTCATAGCTCCCTTCTGTCTGTGTCACTGTGTCACCCTGCGGGGGGAGGGACAAGCTCATAGCTCCCTTCTGTCTGTGTCACTGTGTCACCCTGCGGGGGGAGGGACAGACTCATAGCTCCCTTGACTCTGTGTCACTGTGTCACCGTGCGGAGGGAGAGACAGGCTCATAGCTGCCTTCTGTCTGTGTCACTGTGTCACCCTGCGGGGGGAGGGACAGACTCAGAGCTCCCTTCTGTCGGTGTCACTGTGTCACCCTGCGGGGGGAGGGACAGACTCATAGCTCCCTTCTGTCTGTTTCACTGTGTCACCCTGCGGGGGGAGGGACAGTCTCATAGCTCTCTTCTGTCTGTATCACTGTGTCACCCTGCGGGGGGAGGGACAGGCTCATAGCTCCCTTCTGTCTTTGTCACTGTGTCACCCTGCTGGGGAGGGACAGGCTCATAGCTTCCTTCTGTCTGTGTCACTGTTTCACCCTGCGGGGGAGGGACAGACTCATAGCTCCCTTCTGTCTGTGTCACTGTTTCACCCTGCGGGGGAGGGACAGACTCATAGCTCCCTTCTGTGTGTGTCACTGTGTCACCCTGCAGGGGGAGGGACAGACTCATAGCTCCCTTCTGTCTGTGTCACTGTGTCACCCTGCGGGGGGAGGGACAGGCTCATAGCTCCCTTCTATCTGTGTCACTGTGTCACCCAGCGGTGGGAGGGACAGTCTCATACTGTAGCTCCCTTCTGTCTGTGTCACTGTGTCACCCTGCGGGGGGAGGGACAGACTAATAGCTCCCTTCTGTCTGTGTCACTGTGTCACCCTGCGGGAGGAGGGACAGACTCATAGCTCCCTTCTGTCTGTGTCACACTGCGGGGGGAAGGGACAGGCTTTTAGCTCCCTTCTGTCTGTGTCACTGTGTCACCCTGCGGGGGGATGGACAGACTCATAGCTCCCTTCTGTCTGTGTCACCCTGAGGGGGGAGGGACAGACTCATAGCTCCCTTCTGTCTGTGTCACTGTTTCACCCTGCGGGGGAGGGACAGACTCATAGCTCCCTTCTGTGTGTGTCACTGTGTCACCCTGCAGGGGGAGGGACAGACTCATAGCTCCCTTCTGTCTGTGTCACTGTGTCACCCTGCGGGGGGAGGGACAGGCTCATAGCTCCCTTCTATCTGTGTCACTGTGTCACCCAGCGGTGGGAGGGACAGTCTCATACTGTAGCTCCCTTCTGTCTGTGTCACTGTGTCACCCTGCGGGGGGAGGGACAGGCTCATAGCTCCCTTCTGTCTGTGTCACTGTGTCACCCTGCGGGGGGAGGGACAGACTAATAGCTCCCTTCTGTCTGTGTCACTTTGTCACCCAACGGGGGGAGGGAAAGGCTCATAGCTCCCTTCTGTTTGTGTCACTGTGTCACCCTCCGGGGGGAGGAACTGACTCACAGCTCCCTTCTGTCTGTGTCACTGTGTCACCCTGCGGGGGGAGGGATAGACTCATAGCTCCCTTCTGTCTGTGTCACTGTGTCACCCTGCGGGGGGAGGGATAGACTCATAGCTCCCTTCTGTCTGTGTCACTGTGTCACCCTGCAGGGGGAGGGACAGACTCATAGCTCCCTTCTGTCTGTGTCACTGTGTCACCCTGCGGGGGGAGGGACAGACTCATAGCTCCCTTCTGTCTGTGTCACTGTGTCACCCTGCGGGGGAGGGACAGACTCATAGCTCCCTTCTGTCTGTGCCACTGTGTCACCTTGCGGAGGGAGGACAGACTCATAGCTCCCTTCTGTCTGTGTCACTGTGTCACCCTGTGGGGGGAGGGACAGACTCATAGCTCCCTTCTGTCTGTGTCACTGTGTCACCCTGCGGGGGGAGGGACAGGCTCATAGCTCCCTTCTGTCTGTGTCACTGTGTCACCCTGCGGGGGGAGGGACAGACTCATAGCTCCCTTGACTCTGTGTCACTGTGTCACCGTGCGGAGGGAGAGGGACAGGCTCATAGCTGCCTTCTGTCTGTGTCACTGTGTCACCCTGCGGGGGGAGGGATAGACTCATAGCTCCCTTCTGTCTGTGTCACCCTGCGGGTGGAGGGATAGACTCATAGCTCCCTTCTGTCTGTGTCACCCTGCGGGGGGAGGGACAGACTCATAGCTCCCTTCTGTCTGTGTCACTGTGTCACCCTGCGGGGAGGGACAGATTCATAGCTCCCTTCTGTCTGTGTCACTGTGTCACACTGCGGGGGAGGGACAGACTCATAGCTCCCTTCTGTCTGTGTCACTGTGTCACCCTGCAGGGGGAGGGACAGACTTACAGCTCCCTTCTGTCTGTGTCACTGTGTCACCCTGCGGGGGGAGGGACAGACTCATAGCTCCCTTCTGTCTGTATCACTGTGTCACCCTCCGGGGGGAGGAACTGACTCACAGCTCCCTTCTGTCTGTGTCACTGTGTCACCCTGCGGGGGGAGGGATAGACTCATAGCTCCCTTCTGTCTGTGTCACTGTGTCACCCTGCGGGGGGAGGGACAGACTCATAGCTCCCTTCTGTCTTTGTCACTGTGTCACCCTGCGGGGGAGGGACAGACTCATAGCTCCCTTCTGTCTGTGTCACTGTGTCACCCTGCGGGGGGAGGGACAGACTCATAGCTCCCTTCTGTCTGTGTCACTGTGTCACCCTGCGGGGGAGGGACAGACTCATAGCTCCCTTCTGTCTGTGCCACTGTGTCACCTTGCGGAGGGAGGACAGACTCATAGCTCCCTTCTGTCTGTGTCACTGTGTCACCCTGTGGGGGGAGGGACAGACTCATAGCTCCCTTCTGTCTGTGTCACTGTGTCACCCTGCGGGGGGAGGGACAGGCTCATAGCTCCCTTCTGTCTGTGTCACTGTGTCACCCTGCGGGGGGAGGGACAGACTCATAGCTCCCTTGACTCTGTGTCACTGTGTCACCGTGCGGAGGGAGAGGGACAGGCTCATAGCTGCCTTCTGTCTGTGTCACTGTGTCACCCTGCGGGGGGAGGGACAGACTCAGAGCTCCCTTCTGTCGGTGTCACTGTGTCACCCTGCGGGGGGAGGGACAGACTCATAGCTCCCTTCTGTCTGTTTCACTGTGTCACCCTGCGGGGGGAGGGACAGTCTCATAGCTCTCTTCTGTCTGTATCACTGTGTCACCCTGCGGGGGGAGGGACAGGCTCATAGCTCCCTTCTGTCTTTGTCACTGTGTCACCCTGCTGGGGAGGGACAGGCTCATAGCTTCCTTCTGTCTGTGTCACTGTTTCACCCTGCGGGGGAGGGACAGACTCATAGCTCCCTTGACTCTGTGTCACTGTGTCACCGTGCGGAGGGAGAGACAGGCTCATAGCTGCCTTCTGTCTGTGTCACTGTGTCACCCTGCGGGGGGAGGGACAGACTCATAGCTCCCTTCTGTCTGTTTCACTGTGTCACCCTGCGGGGGGAGGGACAGTCTCATAGCTCTCTTCTGTCTGTATCACTGTGTCACCCTGCGGGGGGAGGGACAGACTAATAGCTCCCTTCTGTCTGTGTCACTGTGTCACCCTGCGGGAGGAGGGACAGACTCATAGCTCCCTTCTGTCTGTGTCACACTGCGGGGGGAAGGGACAGGCTTTTAGCTCCCTTCTGTCTGTCACTGTGTCACCCTGCGGGGGGATGGACAGACTCATAGCTCCCTTCTGTCTGTGTCACCCTGAGGGGGGAGGGACAGACTCATAGCTCCCTTCTGTCTGTGTCACTGTTTCACCCTGCGGTGGAGGGACAGACTCATAGCTCCCTTCTGTGTGTGTCACTGTGTCACCCTGCAGGGGGAGGGACAGACTCATAGCTCCCTTCTGTCTGTGTCACTGTGTCACCCTGCGGGGGGAGGGACAGGCTCATAGCTCCCTTCTATCTGTGTCACTGTGTCACCCAGCGGTGGGAGGGACAGTCTCATACTGTAGCTCCCTTCTGTCTGTGTCACTGTGTCACCCTGCGGGGGGAGGGACAGGCTCATAGCTCCCTTCTGTCTGTGTCACTGTGTCACCCTGCGGGGGGAGGGACAGACTAATAGCTCCCTTCTGTCTGTGTCACTGTGTCACCCTGCGGGAGGAGGGACAGACTCATAGCTCCCTTCTGTCTGTGTCACTTTGTCACCCAACGGGGGGAGGGAAAGGCTCATAGCTCCCTTCTGTTTGTGTCACTGTGTCACCCTCCGGGGGGAGGAACTGACTCACAGCTCCCTTCTGTCTGTGTCACCCTGCGGGTGGAGGGATAGACTCATAGCTCCCTTCTGTCTGTGTCACTGTGTCACCCTGCAGGGGGAGGGACAGACTTACAGCTCCCTTCTGTCTGTGTCACTGTGTCACCCTGCAGGGGGAGGGACAGACTCATAGCTCCCTTCTGTCTGTGTCACCCTGCGGGTGGAGGGATAGACTCATAGCTCCCTTCTGTCTGTGTCACTGTGTCACCCTGCAGGGGGAGGGACAGACTTACAGCTCCCTTCTGTCTGTGTCACTGTGTCACCCTGCGGGGGGAGGGACAGACTCATAGCTCCCTTCTGTCTGTATCACTGTGTCACCCTCCGGGGGGAGGAACTGACTCACAGCTCCCTTCTGTCTGTGTCACTGTGTCACCCTGCGGGGGGAGGGATAGACTCATAGCTCCCTTCTGTCTGTGTCACTGTGTCACCCTGCGGGGGGAGGGACAGACTCATAGCTCCCTTCTGTCTTTGTCACTGTGTCACCCTGCGGGGGAGGGACAGACTCATAGCTCCCTTCTGTCTGTGTCACTGTGTCACCCTGCGGGGGGAGGGACAGACTCATAGCTCCCTTCTGTCTGTGTCACTGTGTCACCCTGCGGGGGAGGGACAGACTCATAGCTCCCTTCTGTCTGTGCCACTGTGTCACCTTGCGGAGGGAGGACAGACTCATAGCTCCCTTCTGTCTGTGTCACTGTGTCACCCTGTGGGGGGAGGGACAGACTCATAGCTCCCTTCTGTCTGTGTCACTGTGTCACCCTGTGGGGGGAGGGACAGGCTCATAGCTCCCTTCTGTCTGTGTCACTGTTTCACCCTGCGGGGGAGGGACAGACTCATAGCTCCCTTCTGTCTGTGTCACCCTGCGGGGGAGGGACAGTCTCATAGCTCCCTTCTGTCTGTGTCACACTGCGGGGGGAAGGGACAGGCTTTTAGCTCCCTTCTGTCTGTGTCACTGTGTCACCCTGCGGGGGGATGGACAGACTCATAGCTCCCTTCTGTCTGTGTCACCCTGAGGGGGGAGGGATAGACTCATAGCTCCCTTCTGTCTGTGTCACCCTGCGGGGGAGGGACAGTCTCATAGCTCCCTTCTGTCTGTGTCACTGTGTCACCCTGCGGGGGGAGGGACAGGCTCATAGCTCCTTTCTGTCTGTGTCACTGTGTCACCCTGCGGGGGGAGGGACAGACTCATAGCTCCCTTCTGTCTGTGTCACTGTGTCACCCTGCGGGGGGAGGGACAGGCTCATAGCTCCCTTCTATCTGTGTCACTGTGTCACCCAGCGGTGGGAGGGACAGACTCATAGCTCCCTTCTGTCTGTGTCACACTGCGGGGGGAGGGACAGGCTTATAGCTCCCTTCTGTCTGTGTCACTGTGTCACCCTATACTGATAACATGGTAGTCTTTAAAATGATGAGTATCTTTACACTGATAATTAACATACCGTGCTGTATAATGATGCCGGTGGGGACCTTCCGGGTGGAATTGGGGGAAGGTGGTACCATTCATAGCTCCTGCGGCCGAATTGGTGGTGACCTTCTGAATGGAATTTGGGGAAGGTGGTACCATTCCAGGCTGCTGCGGCCGGAATGGTGGTGACCTTCCAGATGGAATTTGTGGAAGGCGGTACCATGTCGCATGACTAGGCTCGGTTGGAGTGGTGGTGATTGTCCATATGGGGGCTCTGTGCCATTCAGACTAAGGTACTAGATGAGCAGATGCTGAGATTATCCCTCAAGGTGCGGTAGGTGTGAGCAGAGGAATCTGGCTCGGTCTCTAGTTGGGGGATAAATAGGAGATATTGATATCGTTGTTATAAATGTAACGGTATTTCTGGCCCGGCCTGACCCACCCAATCTCACATTGGCCCCTGTGGTCTAACCGGACCCCATTACAGTGTAGATATGCCTGATGGTGCACCTGTTGGCTACAGGACTCCTGAGTCTCCCGCATGATGGTGTGTGGGGAGGACCCGTCAGACAGGCAGCTGAGGTAGTGTGCTGAGTCTCACCTAGTTCCAGTGCAGCGCCTCCACCTCACCAGGGTCCCTGCGTCCGCAAGGGGATGATCCTGGCGAGGAACTCCTCCGTGGTGCTCCTCTCTGTACACTCATTCCAGATAGATACACGAGAGGGTTTCTGGCTGAACTCATCTTTATTGACACGGCAGGGCAGCTGCCCTCCACAAGGAGTATCTTCAGCCGCTCATCTCGCCAGTGCTCCCTTTAATTAGGTATGTCACCTAGATCAGGGATTCACTATTCCCGCAGGAATCACTGTCCTGTGCCAGGTCCCTGGACACAGCCTCCCATGGAGTTACTATAACATAACTGACACTCTGATAGAACTTGAACTCCTTCCTCAGCTCTGACAAGAGCTGGAACTCTTCCTCAACTGAACCTTCTAGCAACAACAACTTTAGAACACAGTGCTGTGCCTTATGTAAGCTTCTGAGGCTGACACACCTCTGACATCACTAACCATGGAGTCAGAGCATGTGACCAGTCCCAGCCATACACAGAGCACCCCACCAGGGTGTGAGGGAAAACCTCCATGATTACTGCTGGCATGCCCACGCTTACCAGGCCTTACTGCCAGCAGGAGAGATGACTGTAGGCATTTTACATGACCGCTACATTCTCCCCCTGGTGAATCCCATCGTCCTCGCTGGGACCTAAATTTAGATACCTCTTGCCAGGAAGCACTGCAACAGAAACATAATTAGGTTAACATCCATACAAATTTTCAGCATATTGTAAACATGACTTCAGTACATTCCGCCAAGCCCGCCCCGACCAGCAGCCACGAACCCGCGTAATGTCTCAGTACCCCCTTAATAATAGTGATCTGGGTCAGGTTTCCTCACTTCCCGGTTACCCATATCCAGGACCGTGACATAGTAATGCCTAGGCGATCCTCTCTCTGGCATATAGGTCACCCTATGTTTGTGAACATTTCTCCCTATGCTCCACACTCGCATCAGGGTGTCTATCCTTTCTTCCGCCTTCTTACCTACAATGGCGCTCCCCCTATTGACTAAATACAGCTCTATAGTTTCTTGGAGCCACGTTTCCCTATTGTCCTCAATTTCATCCATCAGGGGTTCCGGAACATAGGGATACTCCAACCCATGGGATTTTTTATATCTGACTATTATAGCCCTCTCCGCCCTACTGACCCTGATCAGATCAGCACTACCTGCCCTCCCAGGTAACACCCATGATAGGGGCTCATCAGAATCTACTGGGTCTGACAGTGTGTCAGGACCCATGGGCGCTATGTCTCTACGCTCCAGCTGGAACCACCTCTTCTGTAATTCCCTGTCCCTCTGCTCGGGTGTAAACTCTCCCTCTTTCCACCAGAAATCTACCACGTCCTCCCGCCGGATGAGGAACCGAGTACGGTCCATCCATGCGGAGTACCCCTCAAATAGTGGAGCCCACCACCGGGTCTCCTTAAAGGGATTAGGCCCTGGTTCCCGGTCGTCATCAAATGAAAATACCCCTGACGACCTTGTGGATCGCGAGTTGAACCACCTCGAGGACCCCGGAGCCTTTACTGCCGGTTGGGGTGCTGTATCCGCCACCCTCAATTCTCCCCCTCCCCGTGAATCACCTTCCGTAGCTCCACTGAGCTGCCTCTCCCCAGTCCGTTTTTCCTCCCCCCCCAAAGGTATGTCCACAAGTTCCAAGCTGGGCGGTGAACCCGGTGACCGTGTGATAGGGGTAGGGGCATTAGCTAGGGCATGGGGTTGGGTATAGGGGCATGGAACGGGACCCCACGGGGTTACGACCCGCTCCTGGCTGTCCGTAGACTGGTCCAAGGATGATGTCTCACCCTCCTCAGTCCTGAGATCGTCTCTCCATTTTCTGGGCAATACGAGCGGTCGGGGACCTTCCTCCAATCGCCGAAGCGTCGCTGCTTCCCCTTCCTGGGTTCCGCCGTCGCCACCGGAAGTGACGTCCTCCCCGGAACCGGAAGCGTCGCCATCTCGCGTGGGACCCCCATGCGGGATCTCTTCTTCCACGACGACATCCGGTTGCTCCGCCGTCGCCACCGGAAGTGATGCCGTCCCTCCACGTGCGCCTGAGGCCTGGCGCGACCCTTCCAGCTCTATGCCGTCTGCTGCAACCAGGTAAGTAATAGCGCTGCTTGGCTTACCCGTCCGCAGGGGTGTAGGCGTCTCTCTCCCATCTCCGCCATGTCCTGGGGTGGCAGGACTCCGTCGGTCGGATCGCCGATCTGCGGGGGACGTCCGGTCACTCACCCCACGGGGCGTCGTTCTTCCCGTCGGTCTTTTCCGCTCCGTTTTTGCTACTGCCAGCTCACGGAGGTCCTCATCAGAGTAGTCCCCTCGCCCCGACCTAGGGGTCTCGGGGCGGGGTGAAAGTCTCTTTGCCCCTGTCGCGGGGTTTAATCCAGCCGCCTCAATGGCCAGTGACCCAGCCGACTTGACCGGCTCCAGTCCCCTGTCTCCGGGACTCGCGCGGTTGATCCACAGCGCGCCCGGGGACTCAGCAGAGCGCCGTGTCACATCCACCGGGGGGTCAGCAGGCTGTATTGGGATGAACGTGGGCATAGGCCACAGGTACAAAGTCCCGCAATGAGGGCAACGTGCCACCGTATTCACAGTACCTCCGGGCAGCCCGCATTGTAGGCAGAGCCCGACCACCGTCTCTGTATTGGCCACCCTCACCACCAGCACCCCGCCGGGCACTGAGTAGGGCTGGGTGGAGACCATAGTGCCCACAGTGGAGGAGCAGGCCATTCTTGGTACAGGAGTCACTTCCTGTACAGGTCTCTCCTTCTCTGTGGTTCCTCGCAACTGACTGGTGGAAGTTGCTGGAACCGCCACTCCCTGCTTCGGCTCCTCCCTTCTCTGACAGAGTTGGAACCCGCCCCCAGGGGTTGCAATAATGGGCGGGTCCCACAGGGGAATATCATGCCCCTTAATTAAGGCCGCACCTCTCTCAGTCCTGGTGGGCGCGGTCTGCGTTTTCGCGCCAGTCTCCTCCCCAGAGCTGGAGTCCTTTCCCGCGGCTAGTTCCCGCCTTCTCCTTGCAGCAGCTTTTTGCACAAGGTACCTTTGCTTGCAAATCACCTCCACGGCCGGAACTACTTTTTGTAGTGGCGCCGTCTGGATATCAGTCCCTGGGCCCAGTGGGTGCATTCCCACAGGCCATAATTGAAAGTCACTCCCCCTGGTATAAATCAGGGGAGGGTCCCATAAACTCAACGGTTGACTCAGCACAGGGGCTGAATTAGTCACTGTCCATCCCGGCGCAGCCATAGCTTTCGCGCCATGCCCCCCATCAGGGCGGGGCTCTGCTGTTCGCGCCATTCCCGGCCAGCTCTGTGCAAGTCCTGCAGCAGCCATTTTTTCGGCGCCTGGCCCATGCGGTTTCCCTAGCAAGCGGGAACCGCCATTTTGGTTGGTTTTGGCGCCCAAAAAGTCCATTCGTTCGCTCTCCTCACGGGGTTCTCCCCCAATTATTGCAATGTCCTCACACTCTTCAAAGGTGGCCCCTCGCTGTCCCAGGCAGGATAAAAACGGGGCAGCCACGGCCTTTGCTCCGCTACAGAGCAAACTCGTTAAGGACAATTCAGCGACAGTCTGCTCTTCAGTGGGTTGCACGCCACGGGTGCCCTCCCCATCAGCCTCTGTCCGCCATTTTACGTTCTCCGCGCCACGCGGATCCTCCACTCTCTCATAACAGTTGTCGTACATGAGGCTCCACTCTGCGGGGCAGCCACCACACCGGTACAATAAAGATTAGCTCAGATGCACCACCACATGTGTACCTTATCTAGGTGTGACTCAGTGTTGCACTACCTCAGGCTAGGCTCACTCTCTCAGTGTCTGCTGTGACTCCTTCCTCCCAGTCTGTGCTCCCTACGGTGAGTGTCTGGAATGGCTAGGTACTCTGGCTGGCTCTGCCATGCAGTACTTGGGGCGTCTACCTGTCTTGGTCAGCCTAGCGCAGACCCTCTCCAGGACTCCTGACCAAGTTAACAGGCTGTCCCTTCTGGCATCCTACCAATTAGCACTGCCTCAAGGTGACTCGGTCAGCTATAGCCCGCTCCAGACCCCTCACTCCCTTCAGGCCCCTAGGTTGTCCCTGCGAACTGACAATATCCCGTCAGCCCCCTGACCACCCCTAGGTCCGTCCCTACGCAGCACAAAGTGGCAGCAGACACTCTCCCTGTTTCCAAGTGACCTAGCTAAAAGCCTGTCCTGATGACAGATCTGATCTCAGCAGCTCGCCTCCAAATGTAACGGTATTTCTGGCCCGGCCTGACCCACCCAATCTCACATTGGCCCCTGTGGTCTAACCGGACCCCATTACAGTGTAGATATGCCTGATGGTGCACCTGTTGGCTACAGGACTCCTGAGTCTCCCGCATGATGGTGTGTGGGGAGGACCCGTCAGACAGGCAGCTGAGGTAGTGTGCCGAGTCTCACCTAGTTCCAGTGCAGCGCCTCCACCTCACCAGGGTCCCTGCGTCCGCAAGGGGATGATCCTGGCGAGGAACTCCTCCGTGGTGCTCCTCTCTGTACACTCATTCCAGATAGATACACGAGAGGGTTTCTGGCTGAACTCATCTTTATTGACACGGCAGGGCAGCTGCCCTCCACAAGGAGTATCTTCAGCCGCTCATCTCACCAGTGCTCCCTTTAATTAGGTATGTCACCTAGATCAGGGATTCACTATTCCCGCAGGAATCACTGTCCTGTGCCAGGTCCCTGGACACAGCCTCCCATGGAGTTACTATAACATAACTGACACTCTGATAGAACTTGAACTCCTTCCTCAGCTCTGACAAGAGCTGGAACTCTTCCTCAACTGAACCTTCTAGCAACAACAACTTTAGAACACAGTGCTGTGCCTTATGTAAGCTTCTGAGGCTGACACACCTCTGACATCACTAACCATGGAGTCAGAGCATGTGACCAGTCCCAGCCATACACAGAGCACCCCACCAGGGTGTGAGGGAAAACCTCCATGATTACTGCTGGCATGCCCACACTTACCAGGCCTTACTGCCAGCAGGAGAGATGACTGTAGGCATTTTACATGACCGCTACATAAATAAAGTTGTGGCGGGTAACTTGTCCCAAGAAGGCGTGCTTATTGGAAATGGGAACGGGCAAGTCCTGGACACGCCGCACCGTATAAAGATATTGAGTATAACTATAAACTGCTAATGAACACGCCATGCTGTTTAATGGTACTGAGTATCTATACACTGATAATGATCACGCCGCGCTGTATAGTGATGTGGAGTATCTATACACTGATGATGATCATGCTGTGCTATATAATGATGCTGAGTATCTATACACTAATAAGGAGCCCGCTGCGCTGTATAATGATGCTGAGTATCTAAACACTGATAATGAACACGCAGCGCTGTATACAGTAAGGATGCGAGTATCCAAACACTGCTAATGAACATGCTGTGCTATATAATGATGTTGAGTATCACTAAACACTGATAATGAGCAAGCCGTGCTGTATAATGATGCCGAGTGTCTATATATTGATAATGAACCCGCTGCACTGTATGATGATGCTGAGTATCTCTCCATAAGTAATATAGTGTCACTGAAACGTCATAGGGCTCATCTGCTTTATATAGCAGCTCCTTGGAGGTGTCTGTCTCCTCCCTTCAGGAGTCCCTACCAATTTTCCAATTAGTACAGGTATAATTCACCTCAATGTCAGTCTGCACATCACTGCACTTCAGCCTCCATTGAAGAGTAGGTGACTGTATAAGGCTGACAGAAAGAAATATGTGTACGTTTTATTATATTCACACCAGGGAATTTGTGCACCCACAGCTTACCTCTATAGTAAGGTAACGATGACACTGGCTTTGGCCAGATTTTAAGTGCACTACTCACAAAAGCATATGCTTTATTTAACCCCTTCAGGGCCTTCCCACATTTTCACTAGTCCATGGGACAATTACATATATTCAGTGTAGGAACCTGCAAATGTGGTTATGCCTTGATGTGGCTTGCAGGCTTATAATGCTTTGGCCAAAGAGTTTAACTTAATAACCCTTATTCATGAGATTACTATTTTATTTTAGCCTAATTAAGGGAGGAGCGGAGGAATCGTTCTTTTTTGTTTTTATGTATCACTGTACACTGATAATTAACACGCTGCACTGTATAATAATGCTGAGTATTTATACTCTGATAATTAACACGCTGCACTGTATAATGATGCTGAGTATCTATATATTGATAAGGAACATGCTGCGCTGTATAATGATGCTGACTATTCATATGCTGTTAATGAACCTTGCTGTGCAGTATAATGATTCTGAGTATCTATACACTGATAATGAACATGCCGCACTGGATAATTATGCTGAGTATCACTATACACTGATGATGAAAATGATGTGCTGTGTAATGATGCTGAGTGTCTATATACTGATAAGGAACATGTTGCACTGTATAATGATGCTGAGTATCCATACGCTAGCAATGAACATGCTGCGCTGTATAATGATGCTGAGTATCTATACGTTGATAATGAACACGCCACTCTGCATAATAATGCTTAGTATCTCTCTCCTCACCACATACAAGAATTTACTCACCGCAATTACAATACATCCTAAAGCTATTAACAAGCTGTAATTACGTTTATTGCCAAGCAGCACATAAAAAAATAAGGGATGAAATAAATGGGTGTCATTGTTGGTGTGTGTAACAGGTAACCGGGTACCTATCTGTTTACAGAGCACACAGAAGCGACTGCTCACCTTAATGCTATTACGAGGTGAGTCACGGTGTGTTTC
Organism: Ascaphus truei; assembly: GCF_040206685.1. Classification (NCBI taxonomy): domain Eukaryota; kingdom Metazoa; phylum Chordata; class Amphibia; order Anura; family Ascaphidae; genus Ascaphus; species Ascaphus truei. The sequence goes on along the minus strand of NC_134502.1, from coordinate 2,335,657 downwards.
ACACACGCTGATAGGGAAACTTGTTTGGAGATGTTGCAAAGAGCGAGAGAGAGAGGATACAGGAGCAGGGCGAGGCCAGAGGGGAGGTATTCCACACACGTTACAACCTGTAGGGGAGCAACACCAAACTCAGGTATCCCGGGGGGGGAGGGAGTCCAGATGCAAACGCAGGAGGGAAAACACTCAGTTACTTACTGTCACAAACAAGAATATATACATATATGTACGTGTGTTTGTTTGTGTGTGTGTGTGTGTGTGTGTGTAATATACTGTATATATATTATATATATATATATATATATATACAGTGCTCGACAAATAATGATAACCTGTCGCCCGTTGCGAGTGGATTTAGGCAGCTGGCGACCCGTGCTGCAGCTCAATGAATCCCCTGCTCGTGCCAAATTTTTTTTTTTTTTTTTTTAAATAAATAAATAAATAATCCCCCTCCCTGATTGGGTTAAAAAAAAAGTTAAAAAAAATGGCGGCAAATCCTGTGGTCCCGGCGAGCGTGCACAGGGCAAGCAGAGTGTCCTGCCATTTGCACTGCTTGTTCCCCCCAGCAACCCAGAATACCCCGCATCCCTCCCCCTCCCTCCCCACGTGGGACTGAGGGGGAAGCCCAAAACAAGCGCCGCGCGCGATCCAGCTGTGTGTCTGTGAGTGTGCCTGTGTGTCTGTCAGTGTGCCTGTGTGTCTGTCAGTGTGCCTGTGTGTCTGTGAGTGTGCCTGTCAGTGTGCCTGTGTGTGTGTGTGTGTGTGTCAGTGTGCCTGTGTGTCTGTGAGTGTGCCTGTGTGTCTGTCAGTGTGCCTGTGTATCTGTGAGTGTGCCTGTGTGTCTGTGAGTGTGCCTGTGTGCCTGTGTGTCTGTGAGTGTGTCTGTGTGTCTGTGAGTGTGCCTGTGTGTCTGTGAGTGTGCCTGTGTGTCTGTCAGTGTGCCTGTGTGTCTGTGAGTGTGCCTGTGTGTCTGTCAGTGTGCCTGTGTGTGTGCCTGTCTGTGTGTCTGTGTGCCTGTCTGTGTGTGTGTGTCTGTGTGTGTGTGTGTCTGTGTGTGTGTGAGTGAGTGTCTCTGAGTGTGTGTCTGTGAGTCTTCTGCGTGAGTGTGTCTCTGCATGAGTGTCTGCGTGAGTGTGTCTCTGCGTGTCTGTGAGAGTGAGTGTGTGTCTGTGAGTGTCACCCTCTCCCTGTGTCGCCCTCGCCTTCTCCCTGTCGCCCTCTCCCTGTGTCGCCCTCGCCCTCTCTCTGTCTTTGTCTCTCATTCTCTTTGTGTGTGTTCTGTGTCTCTCATTTTTGTGTGTCTCTCATTTTTGTGTGTGTCTCTCTTTTTCTGTGTGTGTCTCTCTTTTTCTGTGTGTGTCTCTCTTTTTCTGTGTGTGTCTCTCTTTTTCTGTGTGTGTCTCTCTTTTTCTGTGTGTGTCTCTCTTTTTCTGTGTGTGTCTCTCTTTTTCTGTGTGTCTCTCTTTTTCTGTGTGTCTCTCTTTTTCTGTGTGTGTCTCTTTTTCTGTGTGTGTCTCTCTCTTTTTCTGTGTGTCTCTCTCTTTTTCTGTGTGTCTCTCTCTTTTTCTGTGTGTCTCTCTCTTTTTCTGTGTGTCTCTCTCTTTTTCTGTCTGTCTCTCTCTTTTTCTGTCTGTCTCTCTCTTTTTCTGTCTGTCTCTCTCTTTTTCTGTCTGTCTCTCTCTGTCTCTCTCTCTCTATCTCTCTCTATCTGTCTCTCTCTATCTGTCTCTCTCTATCTGTCTCTCTCTATCTGTCTCTCTCTATCTGTCTCTGTGGCCGAGTCCATAGAAGGACAGGCCGCGCTGAGCCGTGCGGACGCTCCGCGCTGAGCCCCTGCATACTCAATGAGGATGCCTTGAGAGGGGGCTCACGCGAGCGTCCGCAGGCGTGCTGAGGCGCTGGAGTTTTCAGCCGACAGCCAAGCTGTTTTTCAGAGCACTGTCGGCTGAAAACATCCAATCAGCGCGGAGCAGCGTCAACGTCACGGCGCCTTGACGTCTCTTTATCTGTCTCTCTCTGTCTCTCTCTCTGTCTCTCTCTCTCCCACTCTCTCTCTCCCACTCTCTCTCTCTGTCTCTCCCACTCTCTCTCTGTCTCTCCCACTCTCTCTCTCTGTCTCTCCCACTCTCTCTCTCTGTCTCTCCCACTCTCTCTCTCTGTCTCTCCCACTCTCTTTCTGTCTCTCCCACTCTCTTTCTGTCTCTCCCACTCTCTTTCTGTCTCTCCCACTCTCTTTCTGTCTCTCACACTCTCTCTCTGTCTCTCCCACTCTCTCTCTGTCTCTCCCACTCTCTCTCTCTGTCTCTCCCACTCTCTCTCTCTGTCTCTCCCACTCTCTCTGTCTCTCCCACTCTCTCTCTGTCTCTCCCACTCTCTCTCTGTCTCTCCCACTCTCTCTCTGTCTCTCCCACTCTCTCTCTGTCTCTCCCACTCTCTCTCTGTCTCTCCCACTCTCTCTGTCTCTCCCACTCTCCCACTCTCCCACTCTCTCTCTCTCCCACTCTCTCCCACTCTCTCTCTCTCTCTCTCTCTCCCACTCTCTCTCTCTCTCCCACTCTCTCTCTCTCTCCCACTCTCTCTCTCTCTCCCACTCTCTCTCTCCCACTCTCTCTCTCTCTCCCACTCTCTCTCTCTCCCACTCTCTCTCTCTCCCACTCTCTCTCTCTCCCACTCTCTCTCTCTCCCACTCTCTCTCTCTCCCACTCTCTCTCTCCCACTCTCTCTCTCACTCACTCTCTCTCTCTCCCCCACACACTCTCGCTCTCTCCCCCACACATTCTCGCTCTCTCCCCCACACACTCTCGCTCTCTCCCCCACACACTCTCACACTATGGATCTGGATATCTTAACTGCCCTATACTACACTGAAATAACCTATACTGCTTACTTCCAGATCTGACTCAAGCTTCACACGGAAGACATCGAACCCCCCCTAACCCAGAAGACAGGTAACGAACACCTCCCCTCCAATGTATAACATTGCGGGAATGAGGGTACCTGGACTTTGAGGGTCTGCGGATCAGGTAAGATCCCAGACGGGATTGCTGCTTTAAATATTGTGAAGCGGGGGCATCCAGACACTAGTTAAGGGGTGCAGGAAACTAGTCATCCACATCTGGCTTTTTTTTTCTAGATTTGTCATTTATACACACACACACACACACACACACACACCAAGGACTAATTGTAGTATAATGTAATACAATAAATAAACTAATATCAAAAACGAATGTTCTTACTAGGAATTTATTCAATTTATTTAATTTATGGCTTTTTTAAAAATGCGTGGCTGGGGGCGGGACTAGAGGCGGGGTTGGGGGCGGGACTAGGGGCGGGACTAGGTGGCGAGTAGATTTTTTGGTTCGGCGAGTAGATTTTTGGGTGATTTGTCAAGCACTGTATATATATATATATATATATATATGTATATGTGTGTATATATATATATATATATATATGTATATATATATACTGTATGTTAACAAAACCCCAGCAAGCTCTTTTTGAGAACCCTTGAGCCCCCACAAAATATATATGTATATAAGTGTCAAAATGGAGTGCTATTGAGCTTGGCAAATGTATACAACAGACGACAGAGAAGCCCAAAGCTACATCCAATATGACAAAAATACACAGTACAGTAAAATACTTATATATTCTCTTGAAAATGGGTCATTTAGTGTATGTGTGTGTGTGTGTGTGTGTGTGTGTGTGTGTGTGTCTGTGAATGAATACAGACACCAACCCACAGTCAGTCATAGTCACCCACCCACCCAAGGTTCAGTCACCCACCCACCCGTCAGCTAATCACCCAAGTGTCACCCACCACCCAAGTATCACCCACCAACCGAGTGTCACCCACCACCCACATGTCCGTCACCACCCAAGTGTCAATCAGTCACCCACCCACCCCATCACCCCATCACCCACACCCACACCCCCTCTCTCTCTCTCTGTCACCCACTCTCTCTCTCTCTGCCTCTCTCTTTCACCCACACTCTCCCTGTCTTATCTTGACTGCCCTATACTACACCGAAATAACCTACACTGCTTTATTCCAGATCTGACTCAAGCTTCACACGGGAGACATCGGAACCCCCCCTAACCCAGAAAGACAGGTAGGGAACACCTCAGTCCTATACTGAATCCCTTCCCCCTCCCCAGGCCTTTTGTCACAATGGATGTAGCATTGGGTAGCTTTCTCTTTTGTTGAAAATATAAAATAAACAGATTGCACTGTAATGTAATTTGTTTTTCCGTATTAACAATAACAAGAAAACAGTTAAGTAAAAGTTGCGCGCGCAAATTTTTTTTCCATGGTAGGTGCGCTATGGGTGGGGGAGGGGGGGCCCTGCTCCTTTCATTTGTCCTGGACCGCGTGATTTCTGTTGGCAGCCCTGGATGTGAGGGTGGGTTTGGGGGTTCTGGAGCTTGCTTGGTTATGCAGCTGTTGTTGTTTGGAGGTTGGTGGCCCCTCCTCCCCAGGGTTTAAAGCTCGCCCCGCCCCACTTTCCAATTAGCAGTTTTTATCATGTTCCTGTCTATCACAGACCCTTTCCTTCCAGTTGCACTCCCGCTAGCGCGTCCGACAGCGGGACCGGGAGGGAGGATCCTTCCGGAAGTCCAGCGGCTGCCTGAGTCCCTCACACAATGAGCTCTGGCAGGGAACTATGCGCTAGCGGGAGTGCAGCTGGAAGGAACGTGTCTACCGGAAAGACCTACGGCTGATATTGGGCTGTTTGTTCATTTTGTGTGAGTGCCATACAGTTTTTTATACTTTATTGCTGTAATAAACCTTTATTGCTACTAATCCAGGCTTTGCCCATTTCTTGGTATATGGGCACCTGGGAGAGGAGCTATTCACGCATTGCCTCCATTGGGAGAATTTGAAAAGAAGACGATACTGATTCCGATCAGATTGATGACATCATTCACTGAGGGAAGGGGCTCACACAAGGCCGTGTGAGTTTTCTCTTCTTTAGTGTTCCTTTATTATAGAGGATATATGCAATATTCCACCTATTTCATTCTTCTCTGAGGGTGGAGTCTCACATTAGGCCGTGTGAGTCAATGAAACATATGTTTTATTGTTTCTATTATTTTGAATTTAATATCATCATTTAATCTCCACCATTTGCCTCCAATACCCCCCACCCCCCACCCCCCTCCCCACTCCTCCCCTCTGTACCTTAAGACCAAGTATGTCTATCTAAAACATGCACTAATTCCGTGTATTTTATTATCTTTTACATCTTGCGCTGACGACTACACCACTTCTATTGCTGCTATAAGAAGATCCCGGGCTTCATCTTCTCTTTGGTCCAGCTTCAGAAATACAACGAGGGCTAGTATATTCTTCTTTCACTTGGTTTCACACTAGCCCACAGGCGTTCTATTTCTATACGACACATACAGTAGGGAGCGCCCCAGTTTCACCTTTTGTTTCACCCTGCAATATGGAGTCTGATCTCAGATGATAGGTGCTGCGTGTGGTAGGGGTGAGGAGCTTGTTCAGGTAGATGGGTAGCTGGCCCAGAAAGTATTTGAAGGCAAGACAGGAAAGGTGAACTTTGCGCCTAGACTCGAGTGATGACCAATCTAGTTCTTTGAGCATTTCCACTATATATTCACTAAAGTATGTTAAGGTGAATGTGGGTGCTTTACATCACTTTAGTTAAGTCCTACACTTGGTGTGACTCCCATCCCGACCCTGGAATAAGGCTTTCTGCTCCATCTATCTCCTCCATCACCAGCATCTATCAGAGATGTGTGAATTTTGGTGGCGGGTTTGATTCCGTCGCGTGCCGGCCTGTGCCTTTTGTAGAGGGAGAAAGGGGGTGGCCCGGTATTAAAGGGGTTGCACCCCATATGGCCATCCCCTGACCTCACCAGAGAGACAAGGGGCTAACTGGACTGCGGTCCAGGGATGAGGTTTGCACCTTGTTATACCTTGAAAATGTATGTTCCCCTGTTCCCATGTTTCATTATAAGCATGTATTTTAATGTTTTAAAGTGCATTTCTGTATCTTCAGTTCTGGAGGTCGCAGAGAGTTCATATTTGGCCAATATGTGGAGTCACTGTAGGCATTAAAAACTGGCAAAGGTCGACCCACTGAGCCCACCAGAATGGAACTTATTAGTATGTGTAGATATTAAAGTGTATATGTATTTTATTTTGGATCTGTTCTGAAAATGCAGACGCCATTTGCTAGGCTAATAAGTCATGAAGGGCAGATGGCTGAGTAGCCTAAGCACGGTGATCAAAAAGTAACTGCCTTGATTGTTACCCAATGTCTAGGGATTAAGTATTAATCAATCAACAAACTCTGTTACCTGAGGGCATGGGTTAGTCTGTTAGTCTGTTGTCTCCACATTAGAGAGTGGATACAGATAATTGTTCACCAATAGTTTGTGTTCAATGTTAAGAATAGGGTTGCACAGGTATATAAACTGTGTCAACCCTACAGTTTTTAGTTGTGCTGGAGTTGTGCTTCTGATACCATCTTGAATGTCACTGGATTGCTGGAGTTGTGCTTCTGATTCCATCTTGAATGTCACTGGACTGCTTGAGAATTGCTAGTGGATACTTCTCCAACCCCCAACCCTAAGTAAGTGTTACCTTCTTGTCTGTTAATTGTACTATATTGATGTGTTCACCTTATTTAAGGAATAAATTATATTTTATTATATCTAAGCCTCGTTCAGTTCAACCCAGATATTTGGTGTTCATTATATCTTGTCATAAATTACCGTGACACCTTTGATCCGCGGATTTCACCGGATTAATCTGGAAAAGGGCAAATTGCTTATTCCGGATTTTTTTTCCATCATTGATACGGCAGACCGCAGATTTCCTGCAATCTGCTGGTGGATTTTAAGAAACCAACCTGCCGATTCAGCAATCCACGCACGGATTGTGGATTCTTCGGATTGGGATCCATTGGCGTTTTTTTGGATTAATCCGCATGGATTGAAATCGGCACAATCCGCCGACGGATTTTGTACTGCGGAACGGATTTTTAATGGAAAGCTCGGGAAAATCCGGGAAACGGATTTTGACGTTTTGTCCATCTCTACCTCCACCATACCTACAAAAATCCATATTCCCGGGTCTGGAAGGGTGTAGGACATACTGAATGTCACATTGTGAGAAGTTAATGCAATGTGGGGATTGTAACGCTGTGCTCACCATAAACAAGGCGGAACCCCGGTACTGAGGTGGGAATGGGGTAGAAACGCCACCCACAGCCATGGGGGCACGTCTCGGGAGTGGATGGCCAGGCAGCCGGGTCAGGATTGGAGAGGTTAGATTAGTCTTGGTACTAGCCAAGGTCAGAGGTAGGAGCCAATAGAATAGTCAAAGTCCAATAGCCGTGGTCAGGGGTTAAAGCCAGTGGGATCGTAGAGGTCCGTAAGCTGTGGTCAGGATTGGAGAGATGCGGAAAGGTCAGAGGTAAGCCGGGGGTCAGTGAGCCAGAAGTGCGGAGTCCAAGGGTATAGCCAGGCCGATACACAGGAGATCAATCTGGAAAGCTAGGCAATGGAACAACAGACAAGGCTAGGAACCAGGAATTGGGAGAACAAGGCGACCAGGGACTATGCTCAGCCAACGTGCAAGTGGCACAGCTGAGCATATAAAGAGGGACAGGACCAATGGGGGGGAGGGGAGGAGTAGAGGTGCGGCTTCAGCGGAGGCAGGGAAAGGTGGAGCGGTGCAGGAGACAGGCGAGGTTGATGAGAGCGTTGACGCGCGCCACCATCGCGCTCTGTAAACGGGGGGGCAGAGCCAGACTCCGCAACGTCTACAAAGTACCTCCGTGAGCGCATGCGCGCTGTATAGACAGCGGGGTTGCGCGAGGCCTAAGGTAAGGAGGGAGTGTGCCGCGGAGGACGTGCTCCCCGATTCCTTTCAGGAATACACGCATTTCACGTTCATTTTTTGCTAATGATAAATACAACGGCCATTGTGTAATAATAATATAATTAGCTTTGTGTTTGTGTTTGTGTTTTTGTTTGTTTGTGTTCTTCTCTTTGCATGGTCTGTCGAGCAAGTGTGCGGATCCCTTGAGGAGTACAGGACATTCCACTGACTATTTGGCGCCAGGTTTTTCTTTATTATTGGTTTATTCTGTTAGTACTGGCAGTATCACCGGGCAGCCATCCTTTATTATAAGTTTTTTAATATCACACTGTGTATTACACTTTAGCGCTAGTCCACATTTTTTTCTTCACCATTTCTGTATTATTGTATAAGTTTGTGTAGCAGCTTTAGTTAAAATGAATACTTTATTTCATTCACGTTCAAAGAGGGGTTTCAACATTGACCAGATTTTCAGTAATCAAGAAGGAATTCCCATATCGGAATCTCCTAAAGCAGACTTTCATCCGCTCATTAATGAGCTTGAAAGACTGCTTACTATAGAAACAAAGCAACTATGGGAAGTCATAGCACTTAGCAAGTATGGTGAATTTAACCGTATACCGCGTGGTTTAAGGATATTCAAACCTCCCACGACAGATTCTAATAATGAAGCATTCATGGGGGACTGGAATAAAGCCCTAGACGAATGCTCATTTAAATTAATGCAAATATTGATATCTCAAAGAAAGAAAACACTTTCTCAATTGGATGAGCAAATCAATGCTCTTCAGATCAAACTGGAAGAATTCCAGGATGACCAAGAGTTACTAGCTCTAGAGCCAGCAGTCAAGAAGCGACTTGACAAAATGGAAACAGAGCTAGTGAACAATAAACAAATCAAATTTCTACGCGATAAGGTAGATTACGATACAGGGTGCTATAGGAATTGGAAACAAGATACGAGAGAATATAAAGATAAAAAGAATTATCATTCCAATTCCAATAAGAATAAATACAGGAATAAGAAGGCATATCATGATAAAGCCTTTGTTAATAGCCCCAGTAATCATACCTCTACTATCAGTAAGCCGAATCCCCCCCAACCCAAACCCACACTACCCATTCACAATACTCAGCAGTTCATTCTACAACGTAAGCCTAATCCCATCACTAAGAATGCACCCAATGCAGTAATCCAACAGGCACCTATCCCTACTCACAATCAATTTGAAATTTTATCTATGGATGAGACTGTGGTAGAGGCAGAAGAAAGCATATATCAGCATCTCCCCCCCCAAAGCAGTAAGCAAGCTTTCTCTTTTTTAGAGTGGAGGAAGGAGAGGGAGCATATATTTCCGGAAGTAAAGGTCACCAAAGTTACAAAACCCCCTTTAGATTCTCTGCTTCATACTCACAAAAAAAGAAAAAACGAGTCAGAGGGAGAAGAGGAGGTAGGAACAAAAGAAGTAACTTAAAATCTGGTAACAGAGATAGCTGTAAAAATATTTTTAACATAAGCAAGTATCCTCTGAATGATACTGAAAAGATAGTCTTGGGCAAGGGACTCACATTCGCACCTGTGTGTGGGCCCAACAGCTTCAATCTGTTTATTGATGTGCAAAAATTTGCTAGAAAACTAGCTTTAAAGAAATATTTTGCTAAAGATGCCATCAGTAACCAGATTGAATCAGGGAGTATGAGCAATATATGCAGCACTGCTCCCTTTAGGAAACAATCCACTTTCAACCCCAAGTTTGTCCAGGGTCACTTTGTCAACACGTTTGTTGAAATGGTTTCCAGAGATTTGGAACAGTCGAGTCGCACTTTCAAGATTAAAAAAGATAACCTCAATCTGGAAGAAAAGCTGGCAGTAAAATCACTAGCCAGCAACGAGTCGATTGTAATCAAACCAGCTGACAAGGGGGGGGGGAGTGGTAGTGATGGACAGTACCTACTACGTCCAAGAATCATCAAGATTGCTTGGTGACACTGCCACTTACCTCCCCCTTGACAAGGACCCTACGGACATCTATCATTCAGAGCTTGTTGCCCTTTTAAATAGAGGTTTGACCAGTCAAGCTATCACGCAGGATGAATATGACTTTTTAAATAATTTGCACCCACGAATACCAATGTTTTATTTTATTCCCAAAATTCACAAGGACCTCCACCACCCGCCAGGTCGACCTATTATTTCTGGAATTCAATCACTCACATCAAATTTATCACAATTTATTGATTATTATTTACAGCCACTTGTAGTCAAATTAAAATCACATTTAAAAGACACCACACAAGTTTTGCATGTCCTGCGTGAGATTGATTGGAAATCCAGCTATGTATGGGTAACAGGAGATGTCACATCCCTCTATACCATTATAGACCACCATTTGGGATGTGAGGCTATAAAAGCAGCCTTTCAAGAGGATAGCACTATGTCCACAGCACTTAAGGCCTTTCTGATGGATGGGATTAAGTTTATACTTACCCACAATTATTTTTGTTTTAATTTACAGTATTATTTGCAGATATGTGGCACCGCTATGGGCACGAGGTTTGCACCAAGTTATGCGAACATCTTTATGGGGCAATGGGAGAAGGAGGTTATTTGGAATAATTGCCCATTTGGTGCCAACCTCGTGCTCTGGCGGCGCTACATTGATGACGTTATTTTTATTTGGGATGGGGATTTGGAGTTATTAGACGAATTTATTTTATATCTTAATGCGAACGAAAGAAATTTGAGATTTGTTTGCCAGTATGATAGGAACAATATAAATTTCTTAGATCTCAATATCAACATCACCGATGATCAAATACACACACAAACATATTTTAAACCCGTACAGGCCAACAATTATGTCATGGCCAACAGTCACCATAATCCGCAATGGATTAAGAACATCCCCAAAGGGCAGTTCATCCGGCTGAGGCGTAATTGCTCAAATTTGGAATCATTTGCGGTACAGGCGGATGAACTTAAAGAAAAAATTCTTGAAAGGAATTACCCTATTGAAGAACTTGAGAGCACAATATCCCTGGTCCAAGATATGGACAGGAATAAGCTCCTTCAATATAAAGAGAAAGGGTTAGATCAAGGAAGGAATAACATCTCTTTCATTACCCAGTATAACGCTATGGCCCCAAGAATAAGAAACATCTTTGCCAAGCACTGGCCAATTTTGCTACAGGACGCTACACTTTCACAGGTACTAACTCCGAGACCTTCCATTATTTTTAAAAAAGCAAATAATTTCAAAAATAAATTGGCACCCAGTTGTCCGTTACATCAAGGGAAGGATAAAATGATAACCACCAAGGGTCCTAATGGGTTCAAACCATGCAATAAGTGCATAGTATGTAAATACAGTAGGTGTAACATTGAGTTTAGATCTAATGTTACTGATAAAATATACAAGATTATGTCGCACATCACATGCAAATCGCAATTTGTAATTTATGTATTGCAATGCCCATGCGGCTTGCAATATGTGGGACGCACTGGTAGAACCTTTCAAAGACGTATTTATGAACACGTCTATAATATAAAGAAAGGTCTAACAACGCACAGTGTGTCCCACCATTTTCTGTTGCATCACGGCAGAGACCCAAAGGGCCTGGTCTGTCAACCCATTGAGTTATGCACTCCAGATTGGAGAGGTGGGGACACTATTAAACATATAAACAGACGTGAGGCCTTTTGGATCTTTGAACTGAAGACCCTGTCCCCCAATGGTCTTAACATAGATTTTGAATTGGGTTCTTTTCTAGGGAAATAGATTGGTCTAGTGATAAAAGCGAGGAGAGACTTAACTTTTGTGTCAGTGACTAGTGCAGAACCTGTTAAATTAAAAGCAAAAGGAGTTTGTGTAGCAATTAACTATACCCAAGGGGAGAGTTTGAATATCTTCATACCTCTGTAGGTTTTACTAATATGCATATGACATTAGGGTATATACATGTTTTGACATATGCTGGTACTGTTGTTTATATGTGTTTTTTATGTGTTTTTTATGTGTTTGATGTCATGTATGTCTAAGAGTCCATGTAGTGATTTGGTACTAATGACATACAGGCTGTTTTAATTATAAACGATCAATTAATTTTAATTGGCTAGGGTATATCTATGTGTCACCAAGTATCATTGTTTTCAGCCCCTGAGGAAGTAGAGTGACATCTACGAAACGCGTAGGGCTAGTGGCACAGCCACTATTTGACTGACTTTGGACGTTTAAGGACAATTGGCCTTGGAGCCCAACTTTCCCTTCAGCCTGCCAGCTGTTCCTTTAAGGCAACGGGCACTATCGCGCGCGGGCGCGCAGAGACTTCCTGTTGCTCCGTAGGAGGAAGTGAGGCGTGTGTCTACACGCGGTGCAGAGCTGTGGACCCCGCACACCAGCCCCCACGGCCGGAGCTGTTCCGGTTACCATCGTAAGGACTGACTGGTGTCTGAGCCGCAGTGGAGCAGAGGCATCACCCGCCAGGGAGATCATCTCTACCTAGGACTTGTTCCTACCATGCGAGCTTAAACCTTGCTGTATGTAAGTAGGGCTCCAATTTTTGTGCTCCGGATGACCTGCGGTTCCTTGTATTTGCCATTGTCGGTCTTGGCATAGTTCTTTTTAATAAATAAATATTTTAATAATCGCTAGGATTCTTAACTGTTTGTGTGTATTAGTGCAGTACTGCTTACCCTACAGTGTTGCGCTATGATTTTTGTTTGTTTGTGTTCTTCTCTTTGCATGGTCTGTCGAGCAAGTGTGCGGATCCCTTGAGGAGTACAGGACATTCCACTGACTATTTGGTGCCAGGTTTTTCTTTATTATTGGTTTATTCTGTTAGTACTGGCAGTATCACCGGGCAGCCATCCTTTATTATAAGTTTTTTAATATCACACTGTGTATTACACTTTAGCGCTAGTCCACATTTTTTTCTTCATAATTAGCTTTGTGACTACGTTTTGAGCTCAGGGAAAAATAACGGTTTAAGTGACATCACGTGATACGCGCCGATTTAACAGAGTTTTGGGGATCTAGGTAAAGGTGGAGGTTCTCACCTCAACGATCATTTCTCCCAATTATTTTTATTTAAACCCTCATTTTCTATTCAATGAAGTTGCTAAAGCGTACAAAAACGGAATTTAAACTTGGTTTATGTGTGTGTGTGTGTGTGTGTGTTAGTGTGTTAGTGTGTTAGTGTGTGTGTGTGGTGTTATTCATTCAAAGTTTCGTTTCAGCTACAGTACTCCAAATCTCCCCGAGGGCATACATAGGAGACAACTTAATCTTACTGAAAAGTAGCATTTTTTTAAATGGTAAAGATCAAGATATCGATATGTGTGTTTTTTTTTTAATGAGTTTACTGAATATTGTGTCACGGAGGGAGGGGAGGGAAGGTGGGGGAAGGAGAATGGGGGGAGGGGAAGCGGAATGGGAGGAGGGGGAAGGGTGAGAGAAGGGAGGGGGAAAGGGAGTTGGGGAGGGTGGATGAAGTGGGGGAGAGGGGAGAAGGGGGAGGGAAGGGGAGGGTACCGGTGAGAGAAGGGGGGAGGGAAGGGGGGAAGGGGAATAAACTCCCCAATTAAAACAGAAATTGTGAGTTACGAGTTGATATCGGAAAAAGCCTATCTTTAACAGACCCATTCCTCAGATGTAGAACACGAGTGACCCAAAACACAATGAATAAACTGCTATAGGTATTAATCTTTTAACAGCCGACCAAGGGGAGTGGTAATTTGTTTAAAAAAATGCAATAGGAAAAATTCTCTGCGTTCTCAGGGCCCTCAGGCCAGATATAAAATCTAGAATGTGAAAATAGATAAGGCAAGAATAATTGTCTGTAATATGTATACTAAAATAAGCTTCTGAAAACCATTGTAACCTTTTCTCTCTTCTGAAGATACACCGATCTTTGAAGGAGACCTGCAAAAAATTGATAAATAACGCTACCGTAAACTAGCCGGAAAAAACAAATAAGGACTAGATTCACAAAACTCTGTTAATTATGGGCTCCTGAGGTTAACAGGTAATCACAAAGCAAATTATACGCCAAAGCAAAGGGTTTAATAGATCAAATTAGCATAGGCTTATTACACATTATTATAACTCAACACTGCGTTATCTTCCGGTAACATGACATCAAGTACAGTACGTCTTTGTGAGGATTCGCCATTTTGGCGGTGCTGTCCCCTTAACCCTTACACACTCCTCCTCTACCTTCGCGGGTCCCGCCTCCTGTCTCTGGCCCCCGTACTGACGCGGGGGTTGTGACACATGCTGACAGTGGCGTGACCGGGTCGCCAGTGTGATGCGTGGGTTGCGAGCGACGCGCACGCACTCTCGGGAAGCTCCACCTTGGTCTCAATCGGCTGAGTAGTAGGGCGCACCTCTGCGATCCAGCAGCCTATCAAAAAGGGTGGTTCTGCTTCCTGGATGCCTCCCATTGGTGGGAGGTCCTTTAAATATGCTCTCATAACTCTCATACCTCGCCGAGCATAACTTCTTGTGTGACTCTGAACCTCACTACTCAGTGCCTGGCTGCCTCTTACCTCGCTGCCTCTTACCTCGCTGCCTCACCTTGCCTGGAACCTTGGACCTTGTGTTATTCTCCTGCACTGACCCTGGCATTGGAACACGACGACGCTGCTCTCTCCTGCACTGACCCTGGCTTTGGAACACGACAACGCTGCTCTCTCCTGCACTGACCCTGGCTTTGGAACACGACGACGCTGCTCTCTCCTGCACTGACCCTGGCTTTGGAACACGGCGACGCTGCTCTCTCCTGCACTGACCCTGGCTTCGGCTCTACGATGACGCTGCTCTCTCCTGCACTGACCCTGGCTTTGGAACACAACGACGCTGCTCGCTCCTGCACTGACCCTGGCATTGGAACACCGCGACGCTGCTCTCTCCTGCACTGACCCTGGCTTTGGAACACGACGACGCTGCTCTCTCCTGCACTGACCCTGGCTTTGGAACACAACGACGCTGCTCTCTCCTGCACTGACCCTAGCTTTTGAACACGGCGACCCTGCTCTCTCCTGCACTGACCCTGGCTTTGGAACATAGCGACGCTGCTCTCTCCTGCACTGACCCTGGCATTGGAACACGGCGACGCTGCTCTCTCCTGCACTGACCCTGGCATTGGAACACGGCGAAGCTGCTCTCCTGCACTGACCCTGGCATTGGAACACGACGACACTGCTCTCTCCTGCACTGACCCTGGCATTGGAACACGACGACGCTGCTCTCTCCTGCACTGACCCTGGCTTTGGAACATGGCGACGCTGCTCTCTCCTGCACTGACCCTGGCATTGGAACATGGCGACACTGCTCTCTCCTGCACTGACCCTGGCATTGGATACGACGACGCTGCTCTCTCCTGCACTGACCCTGGCATTGGAACACGGCACTGCTCTCTCCTGCACTGACCCTGGCATTGGAACACGGCGACGCTGCTCTCTCCTGCACTGACCCTGGCATTGGAACATAACGACGCTGCTTTCTCCTGCACTGACCCTGGCATTGGAACACGGCGACGCTGCTCTCTCCTGCACTGACCCTGGCATTGGAACACGGCGACGCTGCTCTCTCCTGCACTGACCCTGGCATTGGAACACGGCGAAGCTGCTCTCTCCTGCGCTGACCCTGGCATTGGAACACGACGACGCTGCTCTCTCCTGCACTGACCCTGGCATTGGAACACGACGACGCTGCTCTCTCCTGCACTGACCCTGGCATTGGAACACGGCGAAGCTGCTCTCTCCTGCACTGACCCTGGCTTTGGAACATGGCGACGCTGCTCTCTCCTGCACTGACCCTGGCATTGGATACGACGACGCTGCTCTCTCCTGCACTGACCCTGGCATTGGAACATAACGACGCTGCTCTCTTCTGCACTGACCCTGGCATTGGAACACGGCGACGCTGCTCTCTCCTGCACTGACCCTGGCTTTGGAACACGGCGACGCTGCTCTCTCCTGCACTGACACTGGCATTGGAACACGGCGACGCTGCTCTCTCCTGCACTGACCCTGGCATTGGAACACGACGACGCTGCTCTCTCCTGCACTGACCCTGGCATTGGAACACGGCGACGCTGCTCTCTCCTGCACTTACACTGGCTTTGGATACGACGACGCTGCTCTCTCCTGCACTGATCCTGGCATTGGAACACGACGCTGCTCTCTCCTGCACTGACCCTGGCATTGGAACACGACGACGCTGCTCTCTCCTGCACTGACCCTGGCTTTGGAACACGACGACGCTGCTCTCTCCTGCACTGACCCTGGCTTTGGAACACGACGACGCTGCTCTCTCCTGCACTGACCCTGGCTTTGGAACACGACGACGCTGCTCTCTCCTGCACTGACCCTGGCTTTGGAACACGGCGACGCTGCTCTCTCCTGCACTGACCCTGGCTTCGGCTCTACGATGACGCTGCTCTCTCCTGCACTGACCCTGGCATTGGAACACGACGACGCTGCTCTCTCCTGCACTGACCCTGGCTTTGGAACACGACGACGCTGCTCTCTCCTGCACTGACCCTGGCTTTGGAACACAACGACGCTGCTCTCTCCTGCACTGACCCTAGCTTTGGAACACGGCGACCCTGCTCTCTCCTGCACTGACCCTGGCTTTGGAACATAGCGACGCTGCTCTCTCCTGCACTGACCCTGGCATTGGAACACGGCGAAGCTGCTCTCTCCTGCACTGACCCAGGCTTTGGAACACGATGACGCTGCTCTCTCCTGCACTGACCCTAGCTTTGGAACACGGCGACCCTGCTCTCTCCTGCACTGACCCTGGCTTTGGAACATAGCGACGCTGCTCTCTCCTGCACTGACCCTGGCATTGGAACACGGCGAAGCTGCTCTCTCCTGCACTGACCCTGGCTTTGGAACACGACGACACTGCTCTCTCCTGCACTGACCCTGGCATTGGAACACGACGACGCTGCTCTCTCCTGCACTGACCCTGGCTTTGGAACATGGCGACGCTGCTCTCTCCTGCACTGACCCTGGCATTGGATACGACGATGCTGCTCTCTCCTGCACTGACCCTGGCATTGGAACATAACGACGCTGCTTTCTCCTGCACTGACCCTGGCATTGGAACACGGCGACGCTGCTCTCTCCTGCACTGACACTGGCATTGGAACACGACGCTGCTCTCTCCTGCACTGACCCTGGCATTGGAACACGGCGAATCTGCTCTCTCCTGCGCTGACCCTGGCATTGGAACACGACGACGCTGCTCTCTCCTGCACTGACCCTGGCTTTGGAACATGGCGACGCTGCTCTCTCCTGCACTGACCCTGGCATTGGAACACGATGCTGCTCTCTCCTGCACTGACCTTGGCATTGGATATGACGACGCTGCTCTCTCCTGCACTGACCCTGGCATTGGAACATGGCGACACTGCTCTCTCCTGCACTGACCTTGGCATTGGATACGACGACGCTGCTCTCTCCTGCACTGACCCTGGCATTGGAACATAACGACACTGCTCTCTCCTGCACTGACCCTGGCATTGGAACACGGCGACGCTGCTCTCTCCTGCACTGACCCTGGCATTGGAACACGACGCTGCTCTCTCCTGCACTGACCCTGGCATTGGAACACGGCGACGCTGCTCTCTCCTGCACTGACCCTGGCATTGGAACACGACGACGCTGCTCTCTCCTGCACTGACCCTGGTTTTGGATACGATGACGCTGCTCTCTCCTGCACTGACCCTGGCACTGGAACACGGCGACGTTGCTCTCTCCTGCACTAACCCTGGCTTTGGAACAAGACGACGCTGCTCTCTCCTGCACTGACCCTGGCATTGGAACATGGCGACGCTGCACTCTCCTGCACTGACCCTGGCATTGGAACATGACGACGCTGCTCTCTCCTGCACTGACCCTGGCATTGGAACACGGCGACGCTGCTCTCTCCTGTACTGACCCTGGCTTTGGAACACGGCGACGCTGCTCTCTCCTGTACTGACCCTGGCTTTGGAACAAGACGACGCTGCTCTCTCCTGCACTGACCCTAGCATTGGAACCCGACGACGCTGCTCTCTCCTGCACTGACCCTGGCATTGGAACATGACGACGCTGCTCTCTCCTGCACTGACCCTGGCATTGGAACACGGCACTGCTCTCTCCTGCACTGACCCTGGCATTGGAACACGGCACTGCTCTCTCCTGCACTGACCCTGGCATTGGAACACGACGCTGCTCTCTCCTGCACTGACCCTGGCATTGGAACCACGACGACGCTGCTCTCTCCTGCACTGACCCTGGCATTGAAACACGACGACGCTGCTCTCTCCTGCACTGACCCTGGCATTGGAACACGACGCTGCTCTCTCCTGCACTGACCCTGGCATTGGAACACGACGCTGCTCTCTCCTGCACTGACCCTGGCATTGGAACCACGACGACGCTGCTCTCTCCTGCACTGACCCTGGCATTGGAACATGACGACGCTGCTCTCTCCTGCACTGACCCTGGCATTCGAACACGACGCTGCTCTCTCCTGCACTGACCCTGGCATTGGAACACGGTGACGCTGCTCTCTCCTGCACTGACCCGGGCATTGGAACACGGCGACGCTGCTCTCTCCTGCACTGACCCTGGCTTTATAACACGACGACGCTGCTCTCTCCTGCACTGACCCTGGCATTGGAACACGACGCTGCTCTCTCTTGCACTGACCCTGGCATTGGAACTTGACGACGCTGCTCTCTCCTGCACTGACCCTGGCTTTGGAACACGACGACGCTGCTCTCTCCTGCACTGACCCTGGCTTTGGATACGACGACGCTGCTCTCTCCTGCGCTGACCCTGGCATTGGAACACAGCGACACTGCTCTCTCCTGCACTGACCCTGGCTTTGGATACGACGACGCTGCTCTCTCCTGCACTGACCCTGGCTTTGGAACACGGCGACGCTGCTCTCTCCTGCACTGACCCTGGCTTTGGAACACGGCGACGCTGCTCTCTCCTGCACTGACCCTGGCATTGGAACACGGCGACGCTGCTCCCTCCTGCGCTGACCCTGGCATTGGAACACGACGACGCTGCTCTCTCCTGCACTGACCCTGGCTTTGGATACGACGACGCTGCTCTCTCCTGCGCTGACCCTGGCATTGGAACAAAGTGACGCTGCTCTCTCCTGCGCTGACCCTGGCATTGGAACATAGCGACGCTGCTCCCTCCTGCGCTGACTCTGGCATTGGAACACGGCGACGCTGCTCTCTCCTGCACTGACCCTGGCATTGGAACACGATGCTGCTCTCTCCTGCACTGACCCTGGCATTGGAACACGACGCTGCTCTCTCCTGCACTGACCCTGGCATTGGAACACGACGACGCTGCTCTCTCCTGCACTGACCCTGGCATTGGAACACGGCGACGCTGCTCTCTCCTGCACTGACCCTGGCATTGGAACATAGAGACGCTGCTCTCTCCTGCACTGACCCTGGCTTCGGCTCTATGATGACGCTGCTCTCTCCTGCGCTGACCCTGGCATTGGAACATGACGACGCTGCTCTCTCCTGCACTGACCCTGGCATTGAAACACGACGACGCTGCTCTCTCCTGCACTGACCCTGGCTTTGGAACACGGCGACGCTGCTCTCTCCTGCACTGACCCTGGCTTTGGAACACGGCGACGCTGCTCTCTCCTGCACTGACCCTGGCATTGGAACACGGCGACGCTGCTCCCTCCTGCGCTGACCCTGGCATTGGAACACGACGACGCTGCTCTCTCCTGCACTGACCCTGGCTTTGGATACGACGACGCTGCTCTCTCCTGCGCTGACCCTGGCATTGGAACAAAGTGACGCTGCTCTCTCCTGCGCTGACCCTGGCATTGGAACATAGCGACGCTGCTCCCTCCTGCGCTGACCCTGGCATTGGAACACGGCGACGCTGCTCTCTCCTGCACTGACCCTGGCATTGGAACACGATGCTGCTCTCTCCTGCACTGACCCTGGCATTGGAACACGACGCTGCTCTCTCCTGCACTGACCCTGGCATTGGAACACGACGACGCTGCTCTCTCCTGCACTGACCCTGGCATTGGAACACGGCGACGCTGCTCTCTCCTGCACTGACCCTGGCATTGGAACATAGAGACGCTGCTCTCTCCTGCACTGACCCTGGCTTCGGCTCTATGATGACGCTGCTCTCTCCTGCACTGACCCTGGCATTGGAACACGGCGACGCTGCTCTCTCCTGCACTGACCCTGGCATTGGAACACGGAGACGCTGCTCCCTCCTGCACTGACCCTGGCATTGGAACATAACGACACTGCTCTCTCCTGCACTGACCCTGGCTTTGGATACGGAGACGCTGCTCTCTCCTGCACTGACCCTGGCATTGGAACACGACGACGCTGCTCTCTCCTGCACTGACCCTGGCTTTGGAACACGACGACGCTGCTCTCTCCTGCACTGACCCTGGCTTTGGAACATAGCGACGCTGCTCTCTCCTGCACTGACCCTGGCATTGGAACACGACGACGCTGCTCTCTCCTGCACTGACCCTGGCATTGGAACATAACGACACTGCTCTCTCCTGCACTGACCCTGGCTTTGGATACGGAGACGCTGCTCTCTCCTGCACTGACCCTGGCATTGGAACACGACGACGCTGCTCTCTCCTGCACTGACCCTGGCTTTGGAACACGGCGACGCTGCTCTCTCCTGCACTGACCCTGGCTTTGGAACACGACGACGCTGCTCTCTCCTGCACTGACCCTGGCTTTGGATACGACGACGCTGCTCTCTCCTGCGCTGACCCTGGCATTGGAACACGACGAAGCTGCTCTCTCCTGCGCTGACCCTGGCTTTGGAACACGGCGATGCTGCTCTCTCCTGCACTGACCCTGGCTTTGGAACATAGCGACGCTGCTCTCTCCTGCACTGACCCTAGCTTTGGAACACGGCGACGCTGCTCTCCTGCACTGACCCTGGCTTTGGATACGACGACGCTGCTCTCTCCTGCGCTGACCCTGGCATTGGAACACAGCGACGCTGCTCTCTCCTGCACTGACCCTGGCTTTGGATACGACGACGCTGCTTTCTCCTGCGCTGACCCTGGCATTGGAACACGACGACGCTGCTCTCTCCTGCGCTGACCCTGGCTTTGGAACACGGCGATGCTGCTCTCTCCTGCACTGACCCTGGCTTTGGAACATAGCGACGCTGCTCTCTCCTGCACTGACCCTGGCTTTGGAACACGGCGACGCTGCTCTCCTGCACTGACCCTGGCTTTGGAACATAGCGACGCTGCTCTCTCCTGCACTGACCCTGGCTTTGGAACACGGCGACGCTGCTCTCTCCTGCACTGACCCTGGCATTGGAACACGGCGACGCTGCTCTCTCCTGCGCTGACCCTGGCATTGGAACACGGCGACGCTGCTCTCTTCTGCACTGACCCTGGCATTGGAACATAGCGACGCTGCTCCCTCCTGCGCTGACCCTGGCATTGGAACACGATGCTGCTCTCTCCTGCACTGACCCTGGCATTGGAACACGACGCTGCTCTCTCCTGCACTGACCCTGGCATTGGAACACGACGACGCTGCTCTCTCCTGCACTGACCCTGGCATTGGAACACGGCGACGCTGCTCTCTCCTGCACTGACCCTGGCATTGGAACATAGAGACGCTGCTCTCTCCTGCACTGACCCTGGCTTCGGCTCTATGATGACGCTGCTCTCTCCTGCACTGACCCTGGCATTGGAACACGGCGACGCTGCTCTCTCCTGCACTGACCCTGGCATTGGAACACGGAGACGCTGCTCCCTCCTGCACTGACCCTGGCTTTGGAACACGACGACGCTGCTCTCTCCTGCACTGACCCTGGCTTTGGAACATAGCGACGCTGCTCTCTCCTGCACTGACCCTGGCATTGGAACACGACGACGCTGCTCTCTCCTGCACTGACCCTGGCATTGGAACATAACGACACTGCTCTCTCCTGCACTGACCCTGGCTTTGGATACGGAGACGCTGCTCTCTCCTGCACTGACCCTGGCATTGGAACACGACGACGCTGCTCTCTCCTGCACTGACCCTGGCTTTGGAACACGACGACGCTGCTCTCTCCTGCACTGACCCTGGCTTTGGAACACGGCGACGCTGCTCTCTCCTGCACTGACCCTGGCTTTGGAACACGACGACGCTGCTCTCTCCTGCACTGACCCTGGCTTTGGAACACGACGACGCTGCTCTCTCCTGCGCTGACCCTGGCATTGGAACACAGCGACGCTGCTCTCTCCTGCACTGACCCTGGCTTTGGATACGACGACGCTGCTTTCTCCTGCGCTGACCCTGGCATTGGAACACGACGACGCTGCTCTCTCCTGCGCTGACCCTGGCTTTGGAACACGGCGATGCTGCTCTCTCCTGCACTGACCCTGGCTTTGGAACATAGCGACGCTGCTCTCTCCTGCACTGACCCTAGCTTTGGAACACGGCGACGCTGCTCTCCTGCACTGACCCTGGCTTTGGAACATAGCGACGCTGCTCTCTCCTGCACTGACCCTGGCTTTGGAACACGGCGACGCTGCTCTCTCCTGCACTGACCCTGGCATTGGAACACGGCGACGCTGCTCTCTCCTGCACTGACCCTGGCTTTGGAACACGGCGACGCTGCTCTCTCCTGCACTGACCCTGGCATTGGAACACGGCGACGCTGCTCCCTCCTGCGCTGACCCTGGCATTGGAACACGATGCTGCTCTCTCCTGCACTGACCCTGGCATTGGAACACGACGCTGCTCTCTCCTGCACTGACCCTGGCATTGGAACACGACGACGCTGCTCTCTCCTGCACTGACCCTGGCATTGGAACATAGAGACGCTGCTCTCTCCTGCACTGACCCTGGCTTCGGCTCTATGATGACGCTGCTCTCTCCTGCACTGACCCTGGCATTGGAACACGGCGACGCTGCTCTCTCCTGCACTGACCCTGGCATTGGAACACGGAGACGCTGCTCCCTCCTGCACTGACCCTGGCTTTGGAACACGACGACGCTGCTCTCTCCTGCACTGACCCTGGCTTTGGAACATAGCGACGCTGCTCTCTCCTGCACTGACCCTGGCATTGGAACACGACGACGCTGCTCTCTCCTGCACTGACCCTGGCATTGGAACATAACGACACTGCTCTCTCCTGCACTGACCCTGGCTTTGGATACGGAGACGCTGCTCTCTCCTGCACTGACCCTGGCATTGGAACACGACGACGCTGCTCTCTCCTGCACTGACCCTGGCTTTGGAACACGACGACGCTGCTCTCTCCTGCACTGACCCTGGCTTTGGAACACGGCGACGCTGCTCTCTCCTGCACTGACCCTGGCTTTGGAACACGACGACGCTGCTCTCTCCTGCACTGACCCTGGCTTTGGATACGACGACGCTGCTCTCTCCTGCGCTGACCCTGGCATTGGAACACAGCGACGCTGCTCTCTCCTGCACTGACCCTGGCTTTGGATACGACGACGCTGCTTTCTCCTGCGCTGACCCTGGCATTGGAACACGACGACGCTGCTCTCTCCTGCGCTGACCCTGGCTTTGGAACACGGCGATGCTGCTCTCTCCTGCACTGACCCTGGCTTTGGAACATAGCGACGCTGCTCTCTCCTGCACTGACCCTAGCTTTGGAACACGGCGACGCTGCTCTCCTGCACTGACCCTGGCTTTGGAACATAGCGACGCTGCTCTCTCCTGCACTGACCCTGGCTTTGGAACACGGCGACGCTGCTCTCTCCTGCACTGACCCTGGCATTGGAACACGGCGACGCTGCTCTCTCCTGCACTGACCCTGGCTTTGGAACACGGCGACGCTGCTCTCTCCTGCACTGACCCTGGCATTGGAACACGGCGACGCTGCTCCCTCCTGCACTGACCCTGGCTTTGGATCAAGACGACACTGCTCTCTCCTGCACTGACCCTGGCATTGGAACACGACGACGCTGCTCTCTCCTGCACTGACCCTGGCTTTGGATACGACGACACTGCTCGCTCCTACGCTGACCCTGGCATTGGAACACAGTGACGCTGCTCTCTCCTGCACTGACCCTGGCATTGGAACATGGCGACGCTGCTCTCTCCTGCACTGACCCTGGCATTGGAACATAGAGACGCTGCTCTCTCCTGCACTGACCCTGGCTTCGGCTCTATGATGACGCTGCTCTCTCCTGCACTGACCCTGGCATTGGAACACGGCGACGCTGCTCTCTCCTGCACTGACCCTGGCATTGGAACACGGAGACGCTGCTCCCTCCTGCACTGACCCTGGCTTTGGAACACGACGACGCTGCTCTCTCCTGCACTGACCCTGGCTTTGGAACATAGCGACGCTGCTCTCTCCTGCACTGACCCTGGCATTGGAACACGACGACGCTGCTCTCTCCTGCACTGACCCTGGCATTGGAACATAACGACACTGCTCTCTCCTGCACTGACCCTGGCTTTGGATACGGAGACGCTGCTCTCTCCTGCACTGACCCTGGCATTGGAACACGACGACGCTGCTCTCTCCTGCACTGACCCTGGCTTTGGAACACGACGACGCTGCTCTCTCCTGCACTGACCCTGGCTTTGGAACACGGCGACGCTGCTCTCTCCTGCACTGACCCTGGCTTTGGAACACGACGACGCTGCTCTCTCCTGCACTGACCCTGGCTTTGGATACGACGACGCTGCTCTCTCCTGCGCTGACCCTGGCATTGGAACACAGCGACGCTGCTCTCTCCTGCACTGACCCTGGCTTTGGATACGACGACGCTGCTTTCTCCTGCGCTGACCCTGGCATTGGAACACGACGACGCTGCTCTCTCCTGCGCTGACCCTGGCTTTGGAACACGGCGATGCTGCTCTCTCCTGCACTGACCCTGGCTTTGGAACATAGCGACGCTGCTCTCTCCTGCACTGACCCTATCTTTGGAACACGGCGACGCTGCTCTCCTGCACTGACCCTGGCTTTGGAACATAGCGACGCTGCTCTCTCCTGCACTGACCCTGGCTTTGGAACACGGCGACGCTGCTCTCTCCTGCACTGACCCTGGCATTGGAACACGGCGACGCTGCTCTCTCCTGCGCTGACCCTGGCATTGGAACACGGCGACGCTGCTCTCTCCTGCACTGACCCTGGCATTGGAACACGGCGACGCTGCTCCCTCCTGCACTGACCCTGGCATTGGAACACGACGACGCTGCTCTCTCCTGCACTGACCCTGGCTTTGGATACGACGACACTGCTCGCTCCTACGCTGACCCTGGCATTGGAACACAGTGACGCTGCTCTCTCCTGCACTGACCCTGGCATTGGAACATGGCGACGCTGCTCTCTCCTGCACTGACCCTGGCTTTGGAACACGAAGACGCTGCTCTCTCCTGCACTGACCCTGGCTTTGGAACACGACGACGCTGCTCTCTCCTGCACTGACCCTGGCTTTGGATACGATGACGCTGCTCTCTCCTGCACTGACCCTGGCATTGGAACATGGCGACGCTGCTCTCTCCTGCACTGACCCTGGCTTTGGAACACGACGACGCTGCTCTCTCCTGCACTGACCCTGGCTTTGGAACACGACGACGCTGCTCTCTCCTGCACTGACCCTGGCTTTGGATACGGCAACGCTGCTCTCTCCTGCACTGACCCTGGCTTTGGAACATGGCGACGCTGCTCTCTCTTGCACTGACCCTGGCATTGGAACACGGCGACGCTGCTCTCTCCTGCACTGACCCTGGCATTGGAACACGACGCTGCTCTCTCCTGCACTGACCCTGGCATTGGAACACGACGCTGCTCTCTCCTGCACTGACCCTGGCTTTGGAATACGACGACGCTGCTCTCTCCTGCACTGACCCTGGCATTGGAACACGGCGACGCTGCTCTCTCCTGCACTGACCCTGGCATTGGAACACAACGACGCTGCTCTCTCCTGCGCTGACCCTGGCTTTGGAACACGGCGACGCTGCTCTCTCCTGCACTGACCCTGGCATTGGAACACGGCGACGCTGCTCTCTCTTCTGCACTGACCCTGTCTTCGGCTCTACGATGACGCTGCTCTCTCCTGCACTGACCCTAGCTTTAGAACACGACGACGCTGCTCTTTCCTGCACTGACCCTGGCATTGGAACACAGTGACGCTGCTCTCTCCTGCACTGACCCTGGCATTGGAACAAGGCGACGCTGCTCTCTCCTGCACTGACCCTGGCATTGGAACATAGCGACACTGCTATCTCATGCACTGACCCTGGCTTTGGATACGGAGACGCTGCTCTCTCCTGCACTGACCCTGGCTTTGGATACGACGACGCTGCTCTCTCCTGCGCTGACCCTGGCATTGGAACAAAGTGACGCTGCTCTCTCCTGCGCTGACCCTGGCATTGGAACATAGCGACGCTGCTCCCTCCTGCGCTGACCCTGGCATTGGAACACGGCGACGCTGCTCTCTCCTGCACTGACCCTGGCATTGGAACACGATGCTGCTCTCTCCTGCACTGACCCTGGCATTGGAACACGACGCTGCTCTCTCCTGCACTGACCCTGGCATTGGAACATAGAGACGCTGCTCTCTCCTGCACTGATCCTGGCATTGGAACACGGCGACGCTGCTCTCTCCTGCACTGACCCTGGCATTGGAACATAGAGACGCTGCTCTCTCCTGAACTGACCCTGGCTTCGGCTCTATGATGACGCTGCTCTCTCCTGCACTGACCCTGGCATTGGAACACGGAGACGCTGCTCCCCCCTGCACTGACCCTGGCTTTGGAACACGACGACGCTGCTCTCTCCTGCACTGACCCTGGCTTTGGAACATAGCGACGCTGCTCTCTCCTGCACTGACCCTGGCATTGGAACACGACGACGCTGCTCTCTCCTGCACTGACCCTGGCATTGGAACATAACGACACTGCTCTCTCCTGCACTGACCCTGGCTTTGGATACGGAGACGCTGCTCTCTCCTGCACTGACCCTGGCATTGGAACACGACGACGCTGCTCTCTCCTGCACTGACCCTGGCTTTGGAACACGACGACGCTGCTCTCTCCTGCACTGACCCTGGCTTTGGAACACGGCGACGCTGCTCTCTCCTGCACTGACCCAGGCTTTGGAACACGACGACGCTGCTCTCTCCTGCACTGACCCTGGCTTTGGATACGACGACGCTGCTCTCTCCTGCGCTGACCCTGGCATTGGAACACAGCGACGCTGCTCTCTCCTGCTCTGACCCTGGCTTTGGATACGACGACGCTGCTTTCTCCTGCGCTGACCCTGGCATTGGAACACGACGACGCTGCTCTCTCCTGCGCTGACCCTGGCTTTTGAACACGGCGACGCTGCTCTCTCCTGCGCTGACCCTGGCTTTGGAACACGGCGACGCTGCTCTCTCCTGCACTGACCCTGGCTTTGGAACATAGCGACGCTGCTCTCTCCTGCACTGACCCTAGCTTTGGAACACGGCGACGCTGCTCTCCTGCACTGACCCTGGCTTTGGAACATAGCGACGCTGGTCTCTCCTGCACTGACCCTGGCTTTGGAACACGGCGACGCTGCTCTCTCCTGCACTGACACTGGCATTGGAACACGGCGACGCTGCTCTCTCCTGCGCTGACCCTGGCATTGGAACACGGCGACGCTGCTCTCTCCTGCGCTGACCCTGGCATTGGAACACGGCGACGCTGCTCTCTCCTGCACTGACCCTGGCATTGGAACACGTCGAAGCTGCTCCCTCCTGCGCTGACCCTGGCTTTGGATACGACGACACTGCTCTCTCCTGCACTGACCCTGGCATTGGAACATGGCGACGCTGCTCTCTCCTGCACTGACCCTGGCTTTGGAACACGAAGACGCTGCTCTCTCCTGCACTGACCCTGGCTTTGGATACGATGACGCTGCTCTCTCCTGCACTGACCCTGGCATTGGAACACGGCGACGCTGCTCTCTCCTGCACTGACCCTGGCTTTGGAACACGGCGACGCTGCTCTCTCCTGCACTGACCCTGGCATTGGAACACGGCGACGCTGCTCTCTCCTGCACTGACCCTGGCATTGGAACAAGGCGACGCTGCTCCCTCCTGCACTGACCCTGGCTTATGATATGGAGACGCTGCTCTCTTCTGCACTGACCCTGGCTTTGGAATACGACAACGCAGCTCTCTCCTGCACTGACCCTGGCATTGGAACACGACGACGCTGCTCTCTCCTGCACTGACCCTGGCTTATGATATGGAGACGCTGCTCTCTTCTGCACTGACCCTGGCTTTGGAATACGACAACGCTGCTCTCTCCTGCACTGACCCTGGCATTGGAATACGACAACGCTGCTCTCTCCTGCACTGACCCTGGCATTGGAACACGGCGACGCTGCTCTCTCCTGCACTGACCCTGGCATTGGAACACGGCGAAGCTGCTCCCTCCTGCGCTGACCCTGGCTTTGGATACGACGACACTGCTCTCTCCTGCACTGACCCTGGCATTGGAACATGGCGACGCTGCTCTCTCCTGCACTGACCCTGGCTTTGGAACACGAAGACGCTGCTCTCTCCTGCACTGACCCTGGCATTGGAACACGGCGACGCTGCTCTCTCCTGCACTGACCCTGGCTTTGGAACACGACGACGCTGCTCTCTCCTGCACTGACCCTGGCTTTGGAACATGGCGACGCTGCTCTCTCCTGCACTGACCCTGGCATTGGAACACGACGACGCTGCTCTCTCCTGCACTGACCCTGGCATTGGAACACGACGACGCTGCTCTCTCCTGCACTGACCCTGGCATTGGAACACGACGCTGCTCTCTTCTGCACTGACCCTGGCTTTGGAATACGACAACGCTGCTCTCTCCTGCACTGACCCTGGCATTGGAACACGACGACGCTGCTCTCTCCTGCACTGACCCTGGCATTGGAACACGGCGACGCTGCTCTCTCCTGCACTGACCCTGGCTTTGGAACACGGCGACGCTGCTCTCTCCTGCACTGACCCTGGCATTGGAACACGGCGACGCTGCTCTCTCCTGCACTGACCCTGGCTTTGGAACACGGCGACGCTGCTCTCTCCTGCACTGACCCTGTCTTCGGCTCTACGATGACGCTGCTCTCTCCTGCACTGACCCTAGCTTTGGAACACGACGACGCTGCTCTTTCCTGCACTGATCCTGGCATTGGAACACAGTGACGCTGCTCTCTCCTGCACTGACCCTGGCATTGGAACAAGGCGACGCTGCTCTCTCCTGCACTGACCCTGGCATTGGAACATAGCGACGCTGCTCTCTCCTGCACTGACCCTGGCTTTGGATACGGAGACGCTGCTCTCTCCTGCACTGACCCTGGCTTTGGAACACGACGACGCTGCTCTCTCCTGCACTGACCCTGGCATTGGAACATAACGACGCTGCTCTCTCCTGCACTGACCCTGGCTTTGGAACACGACGACGCTGCTCTCTCCTGCACTGACCCTGGCTTTGGATACGACGACGCTGCTCTCTCCTGCGCTGACCCTGGCATTGGAACACAACGACGCTGCTCTCTCCTGCACTGACCCTAGCTTTGGAACACGGCGACCCTGCTCTCTCCTGCACTGACCCTGGCATTGGAACACGGCGACGCTGCTCTCTCCTGCACTGACCCTGGCATTGGAACACGGCGACGCTGCTCTCTCCTGCACTGACCCTGGCTTGGAACACGGCGACCCTGCTCTCTCCTGCACTGACCCTGGCTTTGGAACATAGCGAAGCTGCTCTCTCCTGCGCTGACCCTGGCATTGGAACACGACGACGCTGCTCTCTCCTGCACTGACCCTGGCATTGGAACACGGCGACCCTGCTCTCTCCTGCACTGACCCTGGCTTTGGAACATAGCGACGCTGCTCTCTCCTGCACTGACCCTGGCTTTGGAACACGGCGACGCTGCTCTCTCCTGCACTGACCCTGGCATTGGAACACGGCGACGCTGCTCTCTCCTGCACTGACCCTGGCATTGGAACACGGCGACGCTGCTCTCTCCTGCACTGACCCTGGCATTGGAACACGGCGAAGCTGCTCTCTCCTGCGCTGACCCTGGCATTGGAACACGACGACGCTGCTCTCTCCTGCACTGACCCTGGCATTGGAACACGATGACGCTGCTCTCTCCTGCACTGACCCTGGCTTTGGAACATGGCGACCCTGCTCTCTCCTGCACTGACCCTGGCATTGGAACATGGCAACGCTGCTCTCTCCTGCACTGACCCTGGCATTGGATACGACGACGCTGCTCTCTCCTGCACTGACCCTGGCATTGGAACATAACGACGCTGCTCTCTCCTGCACTGACCCTGGCATTGGAACATGGCGACGCTGCTCTCTCCTGCACTGACCCTGGCTTTGGAACACGACGATGCTGCTCTCTCCTGCACTGACCCTGGTTTTGGATACGATGACGCTGCTCTCTCCTGCACTGACCCTGGCTTTGGAACACGACGACGCTGCTCTCTCCTGCACTGACCCTGGCATTGGAACACGACGCTGCTCTCTCCTGCACTGACCCTGGCATTGGAACACGACGCTGCTCTCTCCTGCCCTGACCCTGGCATTGGAACACGACGCTGCTCTCTCCTGCACTGACCCTGGCATTGGAACACGGCGCTGCTCTCTCCTGCACTGACCCTGGCATTGGAACATGACGACGCTGCTCTCTCCTGCACTGACCTTGGCATTGGAACATGACGCTGCTCTCTCCTGCACTGACCCTGGCATTGGAACACGACGCTGCTCTCTCCTGCACTGACCCTGGCATTGGAACCACGACGACGCTGCTCTCTCCTGCACTGACCCTGGCATTGGAACACGGCGACGCTGCTCTCTCCTTCACTGACCCTGGCATTGGATACGACGACGCTGCTCTCTCCTGCACTGACCCTGGCATTGGACCACAGCGCTGCTCTCTCCTGCACTGACCCTGGCATTGGAACACGACGCTGCTCTCTCCTGCACTGACCCTGGCATTGGAACATGACGACGCTGCTCTCTCCTGCACTGACCCTGGCATTGGAACCCGACGATGCTGCTCTCTCCTGCACTGACCCTGGCATTGGAACACGATGCTGCTCTCTCCTGCACTGACCCTGGCATTGGAACACGACGCTGCTCTCTCCTGCACTGACCCTGGCATTTGAACACGACGACGCTGCTCTCTCCTGCACTGACCCTGGCATTGGAACACGACGCTGCTCTCTCCTGCACTGACCCTGGCATTGGAACCACGACGACGCTGCTCTCTCCTGCACTGACCCTGGCATTGGAACACGGCGACGCTGCTCTCTCCTTCACTGACCCTGGCATTGGATACGACGACGCTGCTCTCTCCTGCACTGACCCTGGCATTGGACCACAGCGCTGCTCTCTCCTGCACTGACCCTGGCATTGGAACACGACGCTGCTCTCTCCTGCACTGACCCTGGCATTGGAACATGACGACGCTGCTCTCTCCTGCACTGACCCTGGCATTGGAACCCGACGATGCTGCTCTCTCCTGCACTGACCCTGGCATTGGAACACGATGCTGCTCTCTCCTGCACTGACCCTGGCATTGGAACACGACGCTGCTCTCTCCTGCACTGACCCTGGCATTGGAACACGACGACGCTGCTCTCTCCTGCACTGACCCTGGCATTGGAACACGACGACGCTGCTCTCTCCTGCACTGACCCTGGCATTGGAACACGGTGACTCTGCTCTCTCCTGCACTGACCCTGGCATTGGAACACGGCGACGCTGCTCTCTCCTGCACTGACCCTGGCTTTATAACACGACGACGCTGCTCTCTCCTGCACTGACCCTGGCATTGGAACACGACGCTGCTCTCTCCTGCACTGACCCTGGCATTGGAACCACGACGACGCTGCTCTCTCCTGCACTGACCCTGGCATTGGAACATGACGACGCTGCTCTCTCCTGCACTGACCCTGGCATTGGAACACGGTGACGCTGCTCTCTCCTGCACTGACCCTGGCATTGGAACACGACGCTGCTCTCTCCTGCACTGACCCTGGCATTGGAACCACGACGACGCTGCTCTCTCCTGCACTGACCCTGGCATTGGAACATGACGACGCTGCTCTCTCCTGCACTGACCCTTGCATTGGAACACGGCGACGCTGCTCTCTCCTGCACTGACCCTGGCATTGGAACACGATGCTGCTCTCTCCTGCACTGACCCTGGCATTGGAACACGACGCTGCTCTCTCCTGCACTGACCCTGGCATTGGAACACGACGACGCTGCTCTCTCCTGCACTGACCCTGGCATTGGAACATGACAACGCTGCTCTCTCCTGCACTGACCCTGGCATTGGAACACGACGCTGCTCTCTCCTGCACTGACCCTGGCATTGGAACACGACGCTGCTCTCTCCTGCACTGACCTTGGCATTGGAACATGACGCTGCTCTCTCCTGCACTGACCCTGGCATTGGAACCCGGCGACGCTGCTCTCTCCTGCACTGACCCTGGCATTAGAACCACGACAACGCTGCTCTCTCCTGCACTGACCCTGGCATTGGAACACGACGCTGCTCTCTCCTGCACTGACCCTGGCATTGGAACCCGACGACGCTGCTCTCTCCTGTACTGACCCTGGCATTGGAACACGACGCTGCTCTCTCCTGCACTGACCCTTGCATTGGAACACGGCGACGCTGCTCTCTCCTGCACTGACCCTGGCATTGGAACACGATGCTGCTCTCTCCTGCACTGACCCTGGCATTGGAACACGACGCTGCTCTCTCCTGCACTGACCCTGGCATTGGAACACGACGACGCTGCTCTCTCCTGCACTGACCCTGGCATTGGAACATGACAACGCTGCTCTCTCCTGCACTGACCCTGGCATTGGAACACGACGCTGCTCTCTCCTGCACTGACCCTGGCATTGGAACACGACGCTGCTCTCTCCTGCACTGACCCTGGCATTGGAACCCGGCGACGCTGCTCTCTCCTGCACTGACCCTGGCATTGGAACCACGACGACGCTGCTCTCTCCTGCACTGACCCTGGCATTGGAACACGACGACGCTGCTCTCTCCTGCACTGACCCTGGCATTGGAACATGACAACGCTGCTCTCTCCTGCACTGACCCTGGCATTGGAACACGACGCTGCTCTCTCCTGCACTGACCCTGGCATTGGAACACGACGCTGCTCTCTCCTGCACTGACCTTGGCATTGGAACATGACGCTGCTCTCTCCTGCACTGACCCTGGCATTGGAACCCGGCGACGCTGCTCTCTCCTGCACTGACCCTGGCATTAGAACCACGACAACGCTGCTCTCTCCTGCACTGACCCTGGCATTGGAACACGACGCTGCTCTCTCCTGCACTGACCCTGGCATTGGAACCCGACGACGCTGCTCTCTCCTGTACTGACCCTGGCATTGGAACACGACGCTGCTCTCTCCTGCACTGACCCTGGCATTGGAACATGACGACGCTGCTCTCTCCTGCACTGACCTTGGCATTGGAACATGACGCTGCTCTCTCCTGCACTGACCCTGGCATTGGAACCCGGCGACGCTGCTCTCTCCTGTACTGACCCTGGCATTGGAACCACGACGACGCTGCTCTCTCCTGCACTGACCCTGGCATTGGAACACGACGCTGCTCTCTCCTGCACTGACCCTGGCATTGGAACCCGACGACGCTGCTCTCTCCTGTACTGACCCTGGCATTGGAACACGACGCTGCTCTCTCCTGCACTGACCCTGGCATTGGAACACGGCGACACTGCTCTCTCCTGCACTGACCCTGGCATTGGAACACGATGCTGCTCTCTCCTGCACTGACCCTGGCATTGGAACATGACGACGCTGCTCTCTCCTGCACTGACCCTGGCTTTGGCACACGACGACGCTGCTCTCTCCTGCACTGACCCTGGCATTGGAACACGACGACGCTGCTCTCTCCTGCACTGACCCTGGCATTGGAACACGGCGACGCTGCTCTCTCCTGCACTGACCCTGGCATTGGAACAGGACGACGCTGCTCTCTCCTGCACTGACCTTGGCATTGGAACACGACGACGCTGCTCTCTCCTGTACTGAACCTGGCATTGGAACATGACGACGCTGCTCTCTCCTGCACTGACCTTGGCATTGGAACATGACGCTGCTCTCTCCTGCACTGACCCTGGCATTGGAACCCGGCGACGCTGCTCTCTCCTGCACTGACCCTGGCATTGGAACCCGACGACGCTGCTCTCTCCTGTACTGACCCTGGCATTGGAACACGGTGACGCTGCTCTCTCCTGCACTGACCCTGGCATTGGAACACGATGCTGCTCTCTCCTGCACTGACCCTGGCATTGGAACACGACACTGCTCTCTCCTGCACTGACCCTGGCATTGGAACATGACGACGCTGCTCTCTCCTGCACTGACCCTGGCTTTGGCACACGACGACGCTGCTCTCTCCTGCACTGACCCTGGCATTGGAACACGACGACGCTGCTCTCTCCTGCACTGACCCTGGCATTGGAACACGGCGCTGCTCTCTCCTGCACTGACCCTGGCATTGGAACAGGACGACGCTGCTCTCTCCTGCACTGACCTTGGCATTGGAACACGACGACGCTGCTCTCTCCTGTACTGAACCTGGCATTGGAACACGACGCTGCTCTCTCCTGCACTGACCCTGGCATTGGAACACGGCGACGCTGCTCTCTCCTGCACTGACCCTGGCATTGGAACACGATGCTGCTCTCTCCTGCACTGACCCTGGCATTGGAACACGACACTGCTCTCTCCTGCACTGACCCTGGCATTGGAACACGACGACGCTGCTCTCTCCTGCACTCACCCTGGCATTGTAACATGACGACGCTGCTCTCTCCTGCACTGACCCTGGCATTGGAACACAATGCTGCTCTCTCCTGCACTGACCCTGGCATTGGAACACAACATTGCTCTCTCCTGCAATGAGCCTGGCATTGGAACACGACGACGCTGCTCTCTCCTGCACTGACCCTGGCATTGGAACATAACGACGCTGCTCTCTCCTGCACTGACCCTGGCATTGGAACACGGATACGCTGCTCTCTCCTGCACTGACCCTGGCATTGGAACCACCACGACGCTGCTCTCTCCTGCACTGACCCTGGCATTGGAACATGACGACGCTGCTCTCTCCTGCACTGACCCTGGCATTGGAACACGACGACGCTGCTCTCTCCTGCACTGACCCTGGCATTGGAACACGACGACGCTGCTCTCTCCTGCACTGACCCTGGCATTGGAACATGACGACGC
This sequence comes from Ascaphus truei, assembly GCF_040206685.1. NCBI lineage: Eukaryota > Metazoa > Chordata > Amphibia > Anura > Ascaphidae > Ascaphus > Ascaphus truei. The sequence goes on along the minus strand of NC_134502.1, from coordinate 2,300,508 downwards.
TGCTCTCTCCTGCACTGACCCTGGCATTGGAACACGACGCTGCTCTGTCCTGCACTGATCCTGGCATTGGAACACGACGCTGCTCTCTCCTGCACTGACCCTGGCATTGGAACATGACGACGCTGCTCTCTCCTGCACTGACCCTGGCATTGGAACACGGCGACGCTGCTCTCTCCTGCACTGACCCTGGCATTGGAACATGACGACGCTGCTCTCTCCTGCACTGACCCTGGCATTGGAACACGACGCTGCTCTGTCCTGCACTGACCCTGGCATTGGAACACGACGCTGCTCTCTCCTGCACTGACCCTGGCATTGGAACACGACGACGCTGCTCTCTCCTGCACTGACCCTGGCATTGGAACATGACGACGCTGCTCTCTCCTGCACTGACCCTGGCATTGCAACACGACGCTGCTCTGTCCTGCACTGACCCTGGCATTGGAACACGACGCTGCTCTCTCCTGCACTGAACCTGGCATTGGAACATAACGACGCTGCTCTCTCCTGCACTGACCTTGGCATTGGAACACGACGCTGCTCTCTCCTGCACTGACCCTGGCATTGGAACATGACGATGCTGCTCTCTCCTGCACTGACCCTGGCATTGGAACACGGCGACGCTGCTCTCTCCTGCACTGACCCTGGCATTGGAACACGGCGACGCTGCTCTCTCCTGCACTGACCCTGGCATTGGAACACGGCGACGCTGCTCTCTCCTGCACTGACCCTGGCATTGGAACACGGCAACGCTGCTCTCTCCTGCACTGACCCTGGCATTGGAACACGGCGACGCTGCTCTCTCCTGCACTGACCCTGGCACTGGAACACGGCGACGCTGCTCTCTCCTGCACTGACCCTGGCATTGGAACACAACGACGCTGCTCTCTCCTGCACTGACCCTGGCTTTGGAACACGGCGACGCTGCTCTCTCCTGCACTGACCCTGGCTTTGGAACACGGCGACGCTGCTCTCTCCTGCACTGACCCTGGCATTGGAACACGACGACGCTGCTCTCTCCTGCACTGACCCTGGCATTGGAACACGACGACGCTGCTCTCTCCTGCACTGACCCTGGCATTGGAACACGACGCTGCTCTCTCCTGCACTGACCCTGGCTTTGGAACACGACGACGCTGCTCTCTCCTGCACTGACCCTGGCTTTGGATACGACGACGCTGCTCTCTCCTGCACTGACCCTGGCATTGGAACACGACGACGCTGCTCTCTCCTGCACTGACCCTGGCATTGGAACACGACGCTGCTCTCTCCTGCACTGACCCTGGCATTGGAACACGGCGACGCTGCTCTCTCCTGCACTGACCCTGGCATTGGAACACGACGCTGCTCTCTCCTGCACTGACCCTGGCATTGGAACACGACGCTGCTCTCTCCTGCACTGACCCTGGCATTGGAACCCGACGACGCTGCTCTCTCCTGTACTGACCCTGGCATTGGAACACGACGCTGCTCTCTCCTGCACTGACCCTGGCATTGGAACACGATGCTGCTCTCTCCTGCACTGACCCTGGCATTGGAACACGGCGACGCTGTTCTCTCCTGCACTGACCCTGGCATTGGAACATGACGACGCTGCTCTCTCCTGCACTGACCCTGGCATTGTAACACGGCAACGCTGCTCTCTCCTGCACTGACCCTGGCATTGGAACACAGCGACGCTGCTCTCTCCTGCACTGACCCTGGCATTGGAACACGATGCTGCTCTCTCCTGCACTGACCCTGGCATTGGATATGAAGACGCTGCTCTCTCCTGCACTGACTGGCATTGGAACACAGCGACGCTGCTCTCTCCTGCACTGACCCTGGCATTGGATACGACGACGCTGCTCTCTCCTGCACTGACCCTGGCATTGGATATAATGACGCTGCTCTCTCCTGCACTGACCCTGGCATTGGAACACGGTGACGTTGCTCTCTCCTGCACTGACCCTGGCATTGGAACCATGACGACGCTGCTCTCTCCTGCACTGACCCTGGCATTTGAACACGGCGACGCTGCTCTCTCCTGCACTGACCCTAGCATTGGAACATGGCGACGCTGCTCTCTCCTGCACTGACCCTGGCATTGGAACCACGACAACGCTGCTCTCTCCTGCACTGACCCTGGCATTGGAACACGGCGACGCTGCTCTCTCCTGCACTGACCCTGGCATTGGAACACGGCGACGCTGCTCTCTCCTGCACTGACCCTGGCTTTATAACACGACGACGCTGCTTTCTCTTGCACTGACCCTGGCATTGGAACACGACGACGCTGCTCTCTCCTGTACTGACCCTGGCATTGGAACACGACGCTGCTCTCTCCTGCACTGACCCTGGCTTTGGAACACGACGACGCTGCTCTCTCCTGTACTGACCCTGGCATTGGAACACGACGCTGCTCTCTCCTGCACTGACCCTGGCTTTGGAACACGGCGACGCTGCTCTCTCCTGCACTGACCCTGGCATTGGAACACGATGCTGCTCTTTCCTGCACTGACCCTGGCATTGGAACACGACGCTGCTCTCTCCTGCACTGACCCTGGCATTGGAACATGACGACGCTGCTCTCTCCTGCACTGACCCTGGCATTGGAACATGACAACGCTTCTCTCTCCTGCACTGACCCTTGCATTGGAACACGGCGACGCTGCTCTCTCCTGCACTGACCCTGGCATTGGAACACGACGCTGCTCTCTCCTGCACTGACCCTGGCATTGGAACACGACGCTGCTCTCTCCTGCACTGACCCTGGCATTGGAACACGACGCTGCTCTTTCCTGCACTGACCCTGGCATTGGAACACGACACTACTCTCTCCTGCACTGACCCTGGCTTTGGCACACGACGACGCTGCTCTCTCCTGCACTGACCCTGGCTTTGGATACGACGACGCTGCTCTCTCCTGCACTGACCCTGGCATTGGAACACGGCGACGCTGCTCTCTCCTGCACTGACCCTGGCATTGGAACCACGACGACGCTGCTCTCTCCTGCACTGACCCTGGCATTGGAACACGACGCTGCTCTCTCCTGCACTGACCCTGGCATTGGAACCCGACGACGCTGCTCTCTCCTGCACTGACCATGGCATTGGAACACGGCGACGCTGCTCTCTCCTGCACTGACCCTGGCATTGGAACACGGCGACGCTGCTCTCTCCTGCACTGACCCTGGCATTGGAACATGACGACGCTGCTCTCTCCTGCACTGACCCTGGCATTGGAACACGACGCTGCTCTCTCCTGCACTGAACCTGGCATTGGAACATAACGACGCTGCTCTCTCCTGCACTGACCCTGGCATTGGAACACGACGCTGCTCTCTCCTGCACTGACCCTGGCATTGGAACACGACACTGCTCTCTCCTGCACTGACCCTGGCATTGGAACACGACGACGCTGCTCTCTCCTGCACTGACCCTGGCATTGGAACACGGCAACGCTGCTCTCTCCTGCACTGACCCTGGCATTGGAACACGACGACGCTGCTCTCTTCTGCACTGACCCTGGCTTTGGATACGACGACGCTGCTCTCTCCTGCAAAGACCCTGTCATTGGAACACGGCGACGCTGCTATCTCCTATACTGACCCTGGCATTGGAACACGACGCTGCTCTCTCCTGCACTGACCCTGGCATTGGAACACAACGACGCTGCTCTCTCCTGCACTGACCCTGGCTTTGGAACACGGCGACGCTGCTCTCTCCTGCACTGACCCTGGCATTGGAACCCGGCGACGCTGCTCTCTCCTGCACTGACCCTGGCATTGGAACCACGACGACGCTGCTCTCTCCTGCACTGACCCTGGCATTGGAACACGACGCTGCTCTCTCCTGCACTGACCCTGGCATTGGAACCCGACGACGCTGCTCTCTCCTGCACTGACCCTGGCATTGGAACACGGCGACGCTGCTCTCTCCTGCACTGACCCTGGCATTGGAACACGATGCTGCTCTCTCCTGCACTGACCCTGGCATTGGAACACGACACTGCTCTCTCCTGCACTGACCCTGGCATTGGAACATGACGACGCTGCTCTCTCCTGCACTGACCCTGGCTTTGGCACACGACGACGCTGCTCTCTCCTGCACTGACCCTGGCATTGGAACACGACGACGCTGCTCTCTCCTGCACTGACCCTGGCATTGGAACACGGCGCTGCTCTCTCCTGCACTGACCCTGGCATTGGAACAGGACGACGCTGCTCTCTCCTGCACTGACCTTGGCATTGGAACACGACGACGCTGCTCTCTCCTGTACTGAACCTGGCATTGGAACACGACGCTGCTCTCTCCTGCACTGACCCTGGCATTGGAACACGGCGACGCTGCTCTCTCCTGCACTGACCCTGGCATTGGAACACGATGCTGCTCTCTCCTGCACTGACCCTGGCATTGGAACACGACACTGCTCTCTCCTTCACTGACCCTGGCATTGGAACACGACGACGCTGCTCTCTCCTGCACTGACCCTGGCATTGGAACACGATGCTGCTCTCTCCTGCACTGACCCTGGCATTGGAACACAACACTGCTCTCTCCTGCACTGACCCTGGCATTGGAACACGACGACGCTGCTCTCTCCTGCACTGACCCTGGCATTGGAACATAACGACGCTGCTCTCTCCTGCACTGACCCTGGCATTGGAACACGGCGACGCTGCTCTCTCCTGCACTGACCCTGGCATTGGAACCACGACGACGCTGCTCTCTCCTGCACTGACCCTGGCATTGGAACATGACGACGCTGCTCTCTCCTTCACTGACCCTGGCATTGGAACACGACGACGCTGCTCTCTCCTGCACTGACCCTGGCATTGGAACACGACGACGCTGCTCTCTTCTGCACTGACCCTGGCATTGGAACATGACGACGCTGCTCTCTCCTGCACTGACCCTGGCATTGGAACACGACGCTGCTCTGTCCTGCACTGATCCTGGCATTGGAACACGACGCTGCTCTCTCCTGCACTGACCCTGGCATTGGAACATGACGACGCTGCTCTCTCCTGCACTGACCCTGGCATTGGAACACGGCGACGCTGCTCTCTCCTGCACTGACCCTGGCATTGGAACATGACGACGCTGCTCTCTCCTGCACTGACCCTGGCATTGGAACACGACGCTGCTCTGTCCTGCACTGACCCTGGCATTGGAACACGACGCTGCTCTCTCCTGCACTGACCCTGGCATTGGAACACACCGACGCTGCTCTCTCCTGCACTGACCCTGGCATTGGAACATGACGACGCTGCTCTCTCCTGCACTGACCCTGGCATTTGAACACGACGCTGCTCTGTCCTGCACTGACCCTGGCATTGGAACACGACGCTGCTCTCTCCTGCACTGAACCTGGCATTGGAACATAACGACGCTGCTCTCTCCTGCACTGACCTTGGCATTGGAACACGACGCTGCTCTCTCCTGCACTGACCCTGGCATTGGAACATGACGACGCTGCTCTCTCCTGCACTGACCCTGGCATTGGAACACGGCGACGCTGCTCTCTCCTGCACTGACCCTGGCATTGGAACACGGCGACGCTGCTCTCTCCTGCACTGACCCTGGCATTGGAACACGGCGACGCTGCTCTCTCCTGCACTGACCCTGGCATTGGAACACGGCAACGCTGCTCTCTCCTGCACTGACCCTGGCATTGGAACACGGCAACGCTGCTCTCTCCTGCACTGACCCTGGCACTTGAACACGGCGACGCTGCTCTCTCCTGCACTGACCCTGGCATTGGAACACAACGACGCTGCTCTCTCCTGCACTGACCCTGGCTTTGGAACACGGCGACGCTGCTCTCTCCTGCACTGACCCTGGCTTTGGAACACGGCGACGCTGCTCTCTCCTGCACTGACCCTGGCATTGGAACACGACGACGCTGCTCTCTCCTGCACTGACCCTGGCATTGGAACACGACGACGCTGCTCTCTCCTGCACTGACCCTGGCATTGGAACACGACGCTGCTCTCTCCTGCACTGACCCTGGCTTTGGAACACGACGACGCTGCTCTCTCCTGCACTGACCCTGGCTTTGGATACGACGACGCTGCTCTCTCCTGCACTGACCCTGGCATTGGAACACGGTGACGCTGCTCTCTCCTGCACTGACCCTAGCATTGGAACACGGTGACGCTGCTCTCTCCTGCACTGACCCTGGCATTGGAACACGGTGCTGCTCTCTCCTGCACTGACCCTGGTATTGGAACATGACGACGCTGCTCTCTCCTGCACTGACCCTGGCATTGGAACCACGACGACGCTGCTCTCTCCTGCACTGACCCTGGCATTGGAACACGACGACGCTGCTCTCTCCTGCACTGACCCTGGCATTGGAACACGACGCTGCTCTCTCCTGCACTGACCCTGGCATTGGAACACGGCGACGCTGCTCTCTCCTGCACTGACCCTGGCATTGGAACACGGCGACGCTGCTCTCTCCTGCACTGACCCTGGCATTTAAACACGACGCTGCTCTCTCCTGCACTGACCCTGGCATTGGAACACGACGCTGCTCTCTCCTGCACTGACCCTGGCATTGGAACCCGACGACGCTGCTCTCTCCTGTACTGACCCTGGCATTGGAACACGACGCTGCTCTCTCCTGCACTGACCCTGGCATTGGAACACGATGCTGCACTCTCCTGAACTGACCCTGGCATTGGAACACAACGCTGCTCTCTCCTGCACTGACCCTGGCATTGGAACACGGCGACGCTGCTCTCTCCTGCACTGACCCTGGCATTGTAACACGGCAACGCTGCTCTCTCCTGCACTGACCCTGGCATTGGAACACAGCGACGCTGCTCTCTCCTGCACTGACCCTGGGATTGGAACACGATGCTGCTCTCTCCTGCACTGACCCTGGCATTGGATATGACGACGCTGCTCTCTCCTGCACTGACTGGCATTGGAACACAGCGACGCTGCTCTCTCCTGCACTGACCCTGGCATTGGATACGACGACGCTGCTCTCTCCTGCACTGACCCTGGCATTGGATATAATGACGCTGCTCTCTCCTGCACTGACCCTGGCATTGGAACACGGTGACGCTGCTCTCTCCTGCACTGACCCTGGCATTGGAACACGGCGACGCTGCTCTCTCCTGCACTGACCCTGGTATTGGAACATGACGACGCTGCTCTCTCCTGCACTGACCCTGGTATTGGAACATGACGACGCTGCTCTCTCCTGCACTGACCCTAGCATTGGAACATGGCGACGCTACTCTCTCCTGCACTGACCCTGGCATTGGAACACGGCGACGCTGCTCTCTCCTGCACTGACCCTGGCTTTATAACACGACGACGCTGCTCTCTCTTGCACTGACCCTGGCATTGGAACACGACGACGCTGCTCTCTCCTGTACTGACCCTGGCATTGGAACACGACGCTGCTCTCTCCTGCACTGACCCTGGCTTTGGAACACGACGACGCTGCTCTTTCCTGTACTGACCCTGGCATTGGAACACGACGCTGCTCTCTCCTGCACTGACCCTGGCTTTGGAACACGGCGACGCTGCTCTCTCCTGCACTGACCCTGGCTTTGGAACACGATGCTGCTCTTTCCTGCACTGACCCTGGCATTGGAACACGACGCTGCTCTCTCCTGCACTGACCCTGGCATTGGAACATGACGACGCTGCTCTCTCCTGCACTGACCCTGGCATTGGAACATGACAACGCTGCTCTCTCCTGCACTGACCCTTGCATTGGAATACGGCGACGCTGCTCTCTCCTGCACTGACCCTGGCATTGGAACACGACGCTGCTCTCTCCTGCACTGACCCTGGCATTGGAACACGGCAACGCTGCTCTCTCCTGCACTGACCCTGGCATTGGAACACGGCAACGCTGCTCTCTCCTGCACTGACCCTGGCACTTGAACACGGCGACGCTGCTCTCTCCTGCACTGACCCTGGCATTGGAACACAACGACGCTGCTCTCTCCTGCACTGACCCTGGCTTTGGAACACGGCGACGCTGCTCTCTCCTGCACTGACCCTGGCTTTGGAACACGGCGACGCTGCTCTCTCCTGCACTGACCCTGGCATTGGAACACGACGACGCTGCTCTCTCCTGCACTGACCCTGGCATTGGAACACGACGACGCTGCTCTCTCCTGCACTGACCCTGGCATTGGAACACGACGCTGCTCTCTCCTGCACTGACCCTGGCTTTGGAACACGACGACGCTGCTCTCTCCTGCACTGACCCTGGCTTTGGATACGACGACGCTGCTCTCTCCTGCACTGACCCTGGCATTGGAACACGGTGACGCTGCTCTCTCCTGCACTGACCCTAGCATTGGAACACGGTGACGCTGCTCTCTCCTGCACTGACCCTGGCATTGGAACACGGTGCTGCTCTCTCCTGCACTGACCCTGGTATTGGAACATGACGACGCTGCTCTCTCCTGCACTGACCCTGGCATTGGAACCACGACGACGCTGCTCTCTCCTGCACTGACCCTGGCATTGGAACACGACGACGCTGCTCTCTCCTGCACTGACCCTGGCATTGGAACACGACGCTGCTCTCTCCTGCACTGACCCTGGCATTGGAACACGGCGACGCTGCTCTCTCCTGCACTGACCCTGGCATTGGAACACGGCGACGCTGCTCTCTCCTGCACTGACCCTGGCATTTAAACACGACGCTGCTCTCTCCTGCACTGACCCTGGCATTGGAACACGACGCTGCTCTCTCCTGCACTGACCCTGGCATTGGAACCCGACGACGCTGCTCTCTCCTGTACTGACCCTGGCATTGGAACACGACGCTGCTCTCTCCTGCACTGACCCTGGCATTGGAACACGATGCTGCACTCTCCTGCACTGACCCTGGCATTGGAACACGACGACGCTGCTCTCTCCTGCACTGACCCTGGCATTGGAACATGACGACGCTGCTCTCTCCTGCACTGACCCTGGCATTGTAACACGGCAACGCTGCTCTCTCCTGCACTGACCCTGGCATTGGAACACAGCGACGCTGCTCTCTCCTGCACTGACCCTGGCATTGGAACACGATGCTGCTCTCTCCTGCACTGACCCTGGCATTGGATATGACGACGCTGCTCTCTCCTGCACTGACTGGCATTGGAACACAGCGACGCTGCTCTCTCCTGCACTGACCCTGGCATTGGATACGACGACGCTGCTCTCTCCTGCACTGACCCTGGCATTGGATATAATGACGCTGCTCTCTCCTGCACTGACCCTGGCATTGGAACACGGTGACGCTGCTCTCTCCTGCACTGACCCTGGCATTGGAACACGGCGACGCTGCTCTCTCCTGCACTGACCCTGGTATTGGAACATGACGACGCTGCTCTCTCCTGCACTGACCCTGGTATTGGAACATGACGACGCTGCTCTCTCCTGCACTGACCCTAGCATTGGAACATGGCGACGCTACTCTCTCCTGCACTGACCCTGGCATTGGAACACGGCGACGCTGCTCTCTCCTGCACTGACCCTGGCTTTATAACACGACGACGCTGCTCTCTCTTGCACTGACCCTGGCATTGGAACACGACGACGCTGCTCTCTCCTGTACTGACCCTGGCATTGGAACACGACGCTGCTCTCTCCTGCACTGACCCTGGCTTTGGAACACGACGACGCTGCTCTTTCCTGTACTGACCCTGGCATTGGAACACGACGCTGCTCTCTCCTGCACTGACCCTGGCTTTGGAACACGGCGACGCTGCTCTCTCCTGCACTGACCCTGGCTTTGGAACACGATGCTGCTCTTTCCTGCACTGACCCTGGCATTGGAACACGACGCTGCTCTCTCCTGCACTGACCCTGGCATTGGAACATGACGACGCTGCTCTCTCCTGCACTGACCCTGGCATTGGAACATGACAACGCTGCTCTCTCCTGCACTGACCCTTGCATTGGAATACGGCGACGCTGCTCTCTCCTGCACTGACCCTGGCATTGGAACACGACGCTGCTCTCTCCTGCACTGACCCTGGCATTGGAACACGACGCTGCTCTCTCCTGCACTGACCCTGGCATTGGAACATGACGACACTGCTCTCTCCTGCACTGACCCTGGCATTGGCACACGACATTGCTCTCTCCTGCACTGACCCTGGCTTTGGCACACGACGACGCTGCTCTCTCCTGCACTGACCCTGGCTTTGGATACGACGACGCTGCTCTCTCCTGCACTGACCCTGGCATTGGAACACGACGCTGCTCTCTCCTGCACTGACCCTGGCATTGGAACACGACGCTGCTCTCTCCTGCACTGACCCTGGCATTGGAACATGATGACGCTGCTCTCTCCTGCACTGACCCTGGCATTGGAACACGGCGCTGCTCTCTCCTGCACTGACCCTGGCATTGGAACATGACGACGCTGCTCTCTCCTACACTGACCTTGGCATTGAAACATGACGCTGCTCTCTCCTGCACTGACCCTGGCATTGGAACACGGCGACGCTGCTCTCTCCTGCACTGACCCTGGCATTGGAACCACGACGACGCTGCTCTCTCCTGCACTGACCCTGGCATTGGAACACGACGCTGCTCTCTCCTGCACTGACCCTGGCATTGGAACCCGACGACGCTGCTCTCTCCTGCACTGACCCTGGCATTGGAACACGACGCTGCTCTCTCCTGCACTGACCCTGGCATTGGAACACGGCGACGCTGCTCTCTCCTGCACTGACCCTGGCATTGGAACACGATGCTGCTCTCTCCTGCACTGACCCTGGCATTGGAACACGACACTGCTCTCTCCTGCACTGACCCTGGCATTGGAACACGACGACGCTGCTCTCTCCTGCACTGACCCTGGCATTGGAACATGACGACGCTGCTCTCTCCTGCACTGACCCTGGCATTGGAACACGACGCTGCTCTCTCCTGCACTGACCCTAGCATTGGAACACGACACTGCTCTCTCCTGCACTGACCCTGGCATTGGAACACGACGACGCTGCTCTCTCCTGCACTGACCCTGGCATTGGAACACGACGCTGCTCTCTCCTGCACTGACCCTGGCATTGGAACACGACACTGCTCTCTCCTGCACTGACCCTGGCATTGGAACACGACGACGCTGCTCTCTCCTGCACTGACCCTGGCATTGGAACACGGCATGCTGCTCTCTCCTGCACTGACCCTGGCATTGGAACACGACGACGCTGCTCTCTTCTGCACTGACCCTGGCTTTGGATACGACGACGCTGCTCTCTCCTGCAAAGACCCTGTCATTGGAACACGGCGACGCTGCTCTCTCCTATACTGACCCTGGCATTGGAACACGACGCTGCTCTCTCCTGCACTGACCCTGGCATTGGAACACAACGACGCTGCTCTCTCCTGCACTGACCCTGGCTTTGGAACACGGCGACGCTGCTCTCTCCTGCACTGACCCTGGCTTTGGAACACGGCGACGCTGCTCTCTCCTGCACTGACCCTGGCTTTGGAACACGACGACGCTGCTCTCTCCTGCACTGACCCTGGCTTTGGAACACAACGACGCTGCTCTCTCCTGCACTGAACCTGGCTTTGGATACGACGACGCTGCTCTCTCCTGCACTGACCCTGGCATTGGAACACGGCGACGCTGCTCTCTCCTGCACTGACCCTGGCATTGGAACACGGTGCTGCTCTCTCCTGCACTGACCCTGGCATTGGAACATGACGACGCTGCTCTCTCCTGCACTGACCCTGGCATTGGAACACGGCTACACTGCTCTCTCCTGCACTGACCCTGGCATTGGAACATGGCGACGCTGCTCTATCCTGCACTGACCCTGGCATTGGAACATGGCGACGCTGCTCTATCCTGCACTGACCCTGGCATTGGAACCACGACGACGCTGCTCTCTCCTGCACTGACCCTGGCATTGGAACATGGCGACGCTGCTCTCTCCTGCACTGACCCTGGCATTGGAACACGGTGACGCTGCTCTCTCCTGCACTGACCCTGGCATTGGAACACGACGCTGCTCTCTCCTGCACTGACCCTGGCATTGGAACACGACGCTGCTCTCTCCTGCACTGACCCTGGCATTGGAACACGGCGACGCTGCTCTCTCCTGCACTGACCCTGGCATTGGAACACGACGCTGCTCTCTCCTGCACTGACCCTGGCATTGGAACCCGACGACGCTGCTCTCTCCTGTACTGACCCTGGCATTGGAACACGACGCTGCTCTCTCCTGCACTGACCCTGGCATTGGAACATGGCGACGCTGCTCTCTCCTGCACTGACCCTGGCATTGGAACACGATGCTGCTCTCTCCTGCACTGACCCTGGCATTGGAACACGACGCTGCTCTCTACTGCACTGACCCTGGCATTGGAACACGACGACGCTGCTCTCTCCTGCACTGACCCTGGCATTGGAACATGACGACGCTGCTCTCTCCTGCACTGACCCTGGCATTGTAACACGGCGACGCTGCTCTCTCCTGCACTGACCCTGGCATTGGAACACAGCGACGCTGCTCTCTCCTGCACTGACCCTGGCATTGGAACATGACGACGCTGCTCTCTCCTGCACTGACCCTGGCATTGGAACATGGCGACGCTGCTCTATCCTGCACTGACCCTGGCATTGGAACATGGCGACGCTGCTCTATCCTGCACTGTCCCTGGCATTGGAACCACGACGACGCTGCTCTCTCCTGCACTGACCCTGGCATTGGAACATGGCGACGCTGCTCTATCCTGCACTGACCCTGGCATTGGAACACGACGCTGCTCTCTCCTGCACTGACCCTGGCATTGGAACACGACGACGCTGCTCTCTCCTGCACTGACCCTGGCATTGGAACACGGCGACGCTGCTCTCTCCTGCACTGACCCTGGCATTGGAACACGGCGACGCTGCTCTCTCCTGCACTGACCCTGGCATTGGAACACGGCGACGCTGCTCTCTCCTGCACTGACCCTGGCATTGGAACACGGCGACGCTGCTCTCTCCTGCACTGACCCTGGCATTGGAACACGACGCTGCTCTCTCCTGCACTGACCCTGGCATTGGAACCCGACGACGCTGCTCTCTCCTGTACTGACCCTGGCATTGGAACACGACGCTGCTCTCTCCTGCACTGACCCTGGCATTGGAACACGGCGACGCTGCTCTCTCCTGCACTGACCCTGGCATTGGAACACGATGCTGCTCTCTCCTGCACTGACCCTGGCATTGGAACACGACGCTGCTCTCTCCTGCACTGACCCTGGCATTGGAACCACGACGACGCTGCTCTCTCCTGCACTGACCCTGGCATTGGAACACGGCGACGCTGCTCTCTCCTGCACTGACCCTGGCATTGGAACACGGCGACGCTGCTCTCTCCTGCACTGACCCTGGCTTTATAACACGACGACGCTGCTCTCTCTTGCACTGACCCTGGCATTGGAACACGACGACGCTGCTCTCTCCTGTACTGACCCTGGCATTGGAACACGACGCTGCTCTCTCCTGCACTGACCCTGGCTTTGGAACACGGCGACGCTGCTCTCTCCTGCACTGACCCTGGCTTTGGAACACGATGCTGCTCTTTCCTGCACTGACCCTGGCATTGGAACACGACGCTGCTCTCTCCTGCACTGACCCTGGCATTGGAACATGACGACGCTGCTCTCTCCTGCACTGACCCTGGCATTGGAACATGACAACGCTGCTCTCTCCTGCACTGACCCTTGCATTGGAATACGGCGACGCTGCTCTCTCCTGCACTGACCCTGGCATTGGAACACGACGCTGCTCTCTCCTGCACTGACCCTGGCATTGGAACACAACGCTGCTCTCTCCTGCACTGACCCTGGCATTGGAACATGACGACACTGCTCTCTCCTGCACTGACCCTGGCATTGGCACACGACATTGCTCTCTCCTGCACTGACCCTGGCTTTGGCACACGACGACGCTGCTCTCTCCTGCACTGACCCTGGCTTTGGATACGACGACGCTGCTCTCTCCTGCACTGACCCTGGCATTGGAACACGACGCTGCTCTCTCCTGCACTGACCCTGGCATTGGAACACGACGCTGCTCTCTCCTGCACTGACCCTGGCATTGGAACATGATGACGCTGCTCTCTCCTGCACTGACCCTGGCATTGGAACACGACACTGCTCTCTCCTGCACTGACCCTGGCTTTGGCACACGACGACGCTGCTCTCTCCTGCACTGACCCTGGCATTGGATACGACGACGCTGCTCTCTCCTGCACTGACCCTGGCATTGGAACACGGCGCTGCTCTCTCCTGCACTGACCCTGGCATTGGAACATGACGACGCTGCTCTCTCCTGCACTGACCTTGGCATTGGAACATGACGCTGCTCTCTCCTGCACTGACCCTGGCATTGGAACACGGCGACGCTGCTCTCTCCTGCACTGACCCTGGCATTGGAACCACGACGACGCTGCTCTCTCCTGCACTGACCCTGGCATTGGAACACGACGCTGCTCTCTCCTGCACTGACCCTGGCATTGGAACCCGACGACGCTGCTCTCTCCTGCACTGACCCTGGCATTGGAACACGACGCTGCTCTCTCCTGCACTGACCCTGGCATTGGAACACGGCGACGCTGCTCTCTCCTGCACTGACCCTGGCATTGGAACACGATGCTGCTCTCTCCTGCACTGACCCTGGCATTGGAACACGACACTGCTCTCTCCTGCACTGACCCTGGCATTGGAACACGACGACGCTGCTCTCTCCTGCACTGACCCTGGCATTGGAACATGACGACGCTGCTCTCTCCTGCACTGACCCTGGCATTGGAACACGACGCTGCTCTCTCCTGCACTGATCCTGGCATTGGAACACGACGACGCTGCTCTCTCCTGCACTGACCCTGGCATTGGAACACGACGCTGCTCTCTCCTGCACTGACCCTGGCATTGGAACACGACACTGCTCTCTCCTGCACTGACCCTGGCATTGGAACACGACGACGCTGCTCTCTCCTGCACTGACCCTGGCATTGGAACACGGCGACGCTGCTCTCTCCTATACTGACCCTGGCATTGGAACACGACGCTGCTCTCTCCTGCACTGACCCTGGCATTGGAACACAACGACGCTGCTCTCTCCTGCACTGACCCTGGCTTTGGAACACGGCGACGCTGCTCTCTCCTGCACTGACCCTGGCTTTGGAACACGGCGACGCTGCTCTCTCCTGCACTGACCCTGGCTTTGGAACACGACGACGCTGCTCTCTCCTGCACTGACCCTGGCTTTGGAACACGACGACGCTGCTCTCTCCTGCACTGACCCTGGCATTGGAACACGGCGACGCTGCTCTCTCCTGCACTGACCCTGGCATTGGAACACGGTGACGCTGCTCTCTCCTGCACTGACCCTAGCATTGGAACACGGTGACGCTGCTCTCTCCTGCACTGACCCTGGCATTGGAACACGGTGCTGCTCTCTCCTGCACTGACCCTGGCATTGGAACATGACGACGCTGCTCTCTCATGCACTGACCCTGGCATTGGAACATGGCGACGCTGCTCTATCCTGCACTGACCCTGGCATTGGAACATGGCGACGCTGCTCTCTCCTGCACTGACCCTGGCATTGGAACCACGACGACGCTGCTCTCTCCTGCACTGACCCTGGCATTGGAACATGGCGACGCTGCTCTCTCCTGCACTGACCCTGGCATTGGAACACGATGCTGCTCTCTCCTGCACTGACCCTGGCATTGGAACACGACGCTGCTCTCTCCTGCACTGACCCTGGCATTGGAACACGGCGACGCTGCTCTCTCCTGCACTGACCCTGGCATTGGAACACGGCGACGCTGCTCTCTCCTGCACTGACCCTGGCATTGGAACACGGCGACGCTGCTCTCTCCTGCACTGACCCTGGCATTGGAACACGACGCTGCTCTCTCCTGCACTGACCCTGGCATTGGAACCCGACGACGCTGCTCTCTCCTGTACTGACCCTGGCATTGGAACACGACGCTGCTCTCTCCTGCACTGACCCTGGCATTGGAACATGGCGACGCTGCTCTCTCCTGCACTGACCCTGGCATTGGAACACGATGCTGCTCTCTCCTGCACTGACCCTGGCATTGGAACACGACGCTGCTCTCTACTGCACTGACCCTGGCATTGGAACACGACGACGCTGCTCTCTCCTGCACTGACCCTGGCATTGGAACATGACGACGCTGCTCTCTCCTGCACTGACCCTGGCATTGTAACACGGCGACGCTGCTCTCTCCTGCACTGACCCTGGCATTGGAACACAGCGACGCTGCTCTCTCCTGCACTGACCCTGGCATTGGAACATGACGACGCTGCTCTCTCCTGCACTGACCCTGGCATTGGAACATGGCGACGCTGCTCTATCCTGCACTGACCCTGGCATTGGAACATGGCGACGCTGCTCTATCCTGCACTGTCCCTGGCATTGGAACCACGACGACGCTGCTCTCTCCTGCACTGACCCTGGCATTGGAACATGGCGACGCTGCTCTATCCTGCACTGACCCTGGCATTGGAACACGACGCTGCTCTCTCCTGCACTGACCCTGGCATTGGAACACGACGACGCTGCTCTCTCCTGCACTGACCCTGGCATTGGAACACGGCGACGCTGCTCTCTCCTGCACTGACCCTGGCATTGGAACACGGCGACGCTGCTCTCTCCTGCACTGACCCTGGCATTGGAACACGGCGACGCTGCTCTCTCCTGCACTGACCCTGGCATTGGAACACGACGCTGCTCTCTCCTGCACTGACCCTGGCATTGGAACCCGACGACGCTGCTCTCTCCTGTACTGACCCTGGCATTGGAACACGACGCTGCTCTCTCCTGCACTGACCCTGGCATTGGAACACGGCGACGCTGCTCTCTCCTGCACTGACCCTGGCATTGGAACACGATGCTGCTCTCTCCTGCACTGACCCTGGCATTGGAACACGACGCTGCTCTCTCCTGCACTGACCCTGGCATTGGAACCACGATGACGCTGCTCTCTCCTGCACTGACCCTGGCATTGGAACACGGCGACGCTGCTCTCTCCTGCACTGACCCTGGCATTGGAACACGGCGACGCTGCTCTCTCCTGCACTGACCCTGGCTTTATAACACGACGACGCTGCTCTCTCTTGCACTGACCCTGGCATTGGAACACGACGACGCTGCTCTCTCCTGTACTGACCCTGGCATTGGAACACGACGCTGCTCTCTCCTGCACTGACCCTGGCTTTGGAACACGACGACGCTGCTCTCTCCTGTACTGACCCTGGCATTGGAACACGACGCTGCTCTCTCCTGCACTGACCCTGGCTTTGGAACACGGCGACGCTGCTCTCTCCTGCACTGACCCTGGCTTTGGAACACGATGCTGCTCTTTCCTGCACTGACCCTGGCATTGGAACACGACGCTGCTCTCTCCTGCACTGACCCTGGCATTGGAACATGACGACGCTGCTCTCTCCTGCACTGACCCTGGCATTGGAACATGACAACGCTGCTCTCTCCTGCACTGACCCTTGCATTGGAATACGGCGACGCTGCTCTCTCCTGCACTGACCCTGGCATTGGAACACGACGCTGCTCTCTCCTGCACTGACCCTGGCATTGGAACACAACGCTGCTCTCTCCTGCACTGACCCTGGCATTGGAACATGACGACACTGCTCTCTCCTGCACTGACCCTGGCATTGGCACACGACATTGCTCTCTCCTGCACTGACCCTGGCTTTGGCACACGACGACGCTGCTCTCTCCTGCACTGACCCTGGCTTTGGATACGACGACGCTGCTCTCTCCTGCACTGACCCTGGCATTGGAACACGACGCTGCTCTCTCCTGCACTGACCCTGGCATTGGAACACGACGCTGCTCTCTCCTGCACTGACCCTGGCATTGGAACATGATGACGCTGCTCTCTCCTGCACTGACCCTGGCATTGGAACACGACACTGCTCTCTCCTGCACTGACCCTGGCTTTGGCACACGACGACGCTGCTCTCTCCTGCACTGACCCTGGCATTGGATAAGACGACGCTGCTCTCTCCTGCACTGACCCTGGCATTGGAACACGGCGCTGCTCTCTCCTGCACTGACCCTGGCATTGGAACATGACGACGCTGCTCTCTCCTGCACTGACCTTGGCATTGGAACATGACGCTGCTCTCTCCTGCACTGACCCTGGCATTGGAACACGGCGACGCTGCTCTCTCCTGCACTGACCCTGGCATTGGAACACGATGCTGCTCTCTCCTGCACTGACCCTGGCATTGGAACACGACACTGCTCTCTCCTGCACTGACCCTGGCATTGGAACACGACGACGCTGCTCTCTCCTGCACTGACCCTGGCATTGGAACATGACGACGCTGCTCTCTCCTGCACTGACCCTGGCATTGGAACACGACGCTGCTCTCTCCTGCACTGACCCTGGCATTGGAACACGGCGCTGCTCTCTCCTGCACTGATCCTGGCATTGGAACACGACGACGCTGCTCTCTCCTGCACTGACCCTGGCATTGGAATACGACGCTGCTCTCTCCTGCACTGACCCTGGCATTGGAACACGACACTGCTCTCTACTGCACTGACCCTGGCATTGGAACACGATGCTGCTCTCTCCTGCACTGACCCTGGCATTGGAACACGACGACGCTGCTCTCTCCTGCACTGACCCTGGCATTGGAACACGGCGACGCTGCTCTCTCCTATACTGACCCTGGCATTGGAACACGACGCTGCTCTCTCCTGCACTGACCCTGGCATTGGAACACAACGACGCTGCTCTCTCCTGCACTGACCCTGGCTTTGGAACACGGCGACGCTGCTCTCTCCTGCACTGACCCTGGCTTTGGAACACGGCGACGCTGCTCTCTCCTGCACTGACCCTGGCTTTGGAACACGGCGACGCTGCTCTCTCCTGCACTGACCCTGGCTTTGGAACACGACGACGCTGCTCTCTCCTGCACTGACCCTGGCTTTGGAACACAACGACGCTGCTCTCTCCTGCACTGACCCTGGCTTTGGATACGACGACGCTGCTCTCTCCTGCACTGACCCTGGCATTGGAACACGGCGACGCTGCTCTCTCCTGCACTGACCCTGGCATTGGAACACGGTGACGCTGCTCTCTCCTGCACTGACCCTAGCATTGGAACACGGTGACGCTGCTCTCTCCTGCACTGACCCTGGCATTGGAACACGGTGCTGCTCTCTCCTGCACTGACCCTGGCATTGGAACATGACGACGCTGCTCTCTCATGCACTGACCCTGGCATTGGAACATGGCGACGCTGCTCTATCCTGCACTGACCCTGGCATTGGAACATGGCGACGCTGCTCTATCCTGCACTGACCCTGGCATTGGAACCACGACGACGCTGCTCTCTCCTGCACTGACCCTGGCATTGGAACATGGCGACGCTGCTCTCTCCTGCACTGACCCTGGCATTGGAACACGGTGACGCTGCTCTCTCCTGCACTGACCCTGGCATTGGAACACGACGCTGCTCTCTCCTGCACTGACCCTGGCATTGGAACACGACGCTGCTCTCTCCTGCACTGACCCTGGCATTGGAACACGGCGACGCTGCTCTCTCCTGCACTGACCCTGGCATTGGAACACGGCGACGCTGCTCTCTCCTGCACTGACCCTGGCATTGGAACACGGCGACGCTGCTCTCTCCTGCACTGACCCTGGCATTGGAACACGACGCTGCTCTCTCCTGCACTGACCCTGGCATTGGAACCCGACGACGCTGCTCTCTCCTGTACTGACCCTGGCATTGGAACACGACGCTGCTCTCTCCTGCACTGACCCTGGCATTGGAACACGGCGACGCTGCTCTCTCCTGCACTGACCCTGGCATTGGAACACGATGCTGCTCTCTCCTGCACTGACCCTGGCATTGGAACACGACGCTGCTCTCTACTGCACTGACCCTGGCATTGGAACACGACGACGCTGCTCTCTCCTGCACTGACCCTGGCATTGGAACATGACGACGCTGCTCTCTCCTGCACTGACCCTGGCATTGTAACACGGCGACGCTGCTCTCTCCTGCACTGACCCTGGCATTGGAACACAGCGACGCTGCTCTCTCCTGCACTGACCCTGGCATTGGAACATGACGACGCTGCTCTCTCCTGCACTGACCCTGGCATTGGAACATGGCGACGCTGCTCTATCCTGCACTGACCCTGGCATTGGAACACGACGCTGCTCTCTCCTGCACTGACCCTGGCATTGGAACACGACGACGCTGCTCTCTCCTGCACTGACCCTGGCATTGGAACACGACGCTGCTCTCTCCTGCACTGACCCTGGCATTGGAACACAACGCTGCTCTCTCCTGCACTGACCCTGGCATTGGAACATGACGACACTGCTCTCTCCTGCACTGACCCTGGCATTGGCACACGACATTGCTCTCTCCTGCACTGACCCTGGCTTTGGCACACGACGACGCTGCTCTCTCCTGCACTGACCCTGGCTTTGGATACGACGACGCTGCTCTCTCCTGCACTGACCCTGGCATTGGAACACGACGCTGCTCTCTCCTGCACTGACCCTGGCATTGGAACACGACGCTGCTCTCTCCTGCACTGACCCTGGCATTGGAACATGATGACGCTGCTCTCTCCTGCACTGACCCTGGCATTGGAACACGACACTGCTCTCTCCTGCACTGACCCTGGCTTTGGCACACGACGACGCTGCTCTCTCCTGCACTGACCCTGGCATTGGATACGACGACGCTGCTCTCTCCTGCACTGACCCTGGCATTGGAACACGGCGCTGCTCTCTCCTGCACTGACCCTGGCATTGGAACATGACGACGCTGCTCTCTCCTGCACTGACCTTGGCATTGGAACATGACGCTGCTCTCTCCTGCACTGACCCTGGCATTGGAACACGGCGACGCTGCTCTCTCCTGCACTGACCCTGGCATTGGAACCACGACGACGCTGCTCTCTCCTGCACTGACCCTGGCATTGGAACACGACGCTGCTCTCTCCTGCACTGACCCTGGCATTGGAACCCGACGACGCTGCTCTCTCCTGCACTGACCCTGGCATTGGAACACGACGCTGCTCTCTCCTGCACTGACCCTGGCATTGGAACACGGCGACGCTGCTCTCTCCTGCACTGACCCTGGCATTGGAACACGATGCTGCTCTCTCCTGCACTGACCCTGGCATTGGAACACGACACTGCTCTCTCCTGCACTGACCCTGGCATTGGAACACGACGACGCTGCTCTCTCCTGCACTGACCCTGGCATTGGAACATGACGACGCTGCTCTCTCCTGCACTGACCCTGGCATTGGAACACGACGCTGCTCTCTCCTGCACTGATCCTGGCATTGGAACACGACGACGCTGCTCTCTCCTGCACTGACCCTGGCATTGGAACACGACGCTGCTCTCTCCTGCACTGACCCTGGCATTGGAACACGACACTGCTCTCTCCTGCACTGACCCTGGCATTGGAACACGACGACGCTGCTCTCTCCTGCACTGACCCTGGCATTGGAACACGGCGACGCTGCTCTCTCCTATACTGACCCTGGCATTGGAACACGACGCTGCTCTCTCCTGCACTGACCCTGGCATTGGAACACAACGACGCTGCTCTCTCCTGCACTGACCCTGGCTTTGGAACACGGCGACGCTGCTCTCTCCTGCACTGACCCTGGCTTTGGAACACGGCGACGCTGCTCTCTCCTGCACTGACCCTGGCTTTGGAACACGACGACGCTGCTCTCTCCTGCACTGACCCTGGCTTTGGAACACAACGACGCTGCTCTCTCCTGCACTGACCCTGGCTTTGGATACGACGACGCTGCTCTCTCCTGCACTGACCCTGGCATTGGAACACGGCGACGCTGCTCTCTCCTGCACTGACCCTGGCATTGGAACACGGTGACGCTGCTCTCTCCTGCACTGACCCTAGCATTGGAACACGGTGACGCTGCTCTCTCCTGCACTGACCCTGGCATTGGAACACGGTGCTGCTCTCTCCTGCACTGACCCTGGCATTGGAACATGACGACGCTGCTCTCTCATGCACTGACCCTGGCATTGGAACATGGCGACGCTGCTCTATCCTGCACTGACCCTGGCATTGGAACATGGCGACGCTGCTCTATCCTGCACTGACCCTGGCATTGGAACCACGACGACGCTGCTCTCTCCTGCACTGACCCTGGCATTGGAACATGGCGACGCTGCTCTCTCCTGCACTGACCCTGGCATTGGAACACGGTGACGCTGCTCTCTCCTGCACTGACCCTGGCATTGGAACACGACGCTGCTCTCTCCTGCACTGACCCTGGCATTGGAACACGACGCTGCTCTCTCCTGCACTGACCCTGGCATTGGAACACGGCGACGCTGCTCTCTCCTGCACTGACCCTGGCATTGGAACACGGCGACGCTGCTCTCTCCTGCACTGACCCTGGCATTGGAACACGGCGACGCTGCTCTCTCCTGCACTGACCCTGGCATTGGAACACGACGCTGCTCTCTCCTGCACTGACCCTGGCATTGGAACCCGACGACGCTGCTCTCTCCTGTACTGACCCTGGCATTGGAACACGACGCTGCTCTCTCCTGCACTGACCCTGGCATTGGAACACGGCGACGCTGCTCTCTCCTGCACTGACCCTGGCATTGGAACACGATGCTGCTCTCTCCTGCACTGACCCTGGTATTGGAACACGACGCTGCTCTCTACTGCACTGACCCTGGCATTGGAACACGACGACGCTGCTCTCTCCTGCACTGACCCTGGCATTGGAACATGACGACGCTGCTCTCTCCTGCACTGACCCTGGCATTGTAACACGGCGACGCTGCTCTCTCCTGCACTGACCCTGGCATTGGAACACAGCGACGCTGCTCTCTCCTGCACTGACCCTGGCATTGGAACATGACGACGCTGCTCTCTCCTGCACTGACCCTGGCATTGGAACATGGCGACGCTGCTCTATCCTGCACTGACCCTGGCATTGGAACACGACGCTGCTCTCTCCTGCACTGACCCTGGCATTGGAACACGACGACGCTGCTCTCTCCTGCACTGACCCTGGCATTGGAACACGACGCTGCTCTCTCCTGCACTGACCCTGGCATTGGAACACGGCGACGCTGCTCTCTCCTGCACTGACCCTGGCATTGGAACACGGCGACGCTGCTCTCTCCTGCACTGACCCTGGCATTGGAACACGGCGACGCTGCTCTCTCCTGCACTGACCCTGGCATTGGAACACGACGCTGCTCTCTCCTGCACTGACCCTGGCATTGGAACCCGACGACGCTGCTCTCTCCTGTACTGACCCTGGCATTGGAACACGACGCTGCTCTCTCCTGCACTGACCCTGGCATTGGAACACGACGCTGCTCTCTACTGCACTGACCCTGGCATTGGAACACGGCGACGCTGCTCTCTCCTGCACTGACCCTGGCATTGGAACACGATGCTGCTCTCTCCTGCACTGACCCTGGCATTGGAACACGATGCTGCTCTCTCCTGCACTGACCCTGGCATTGGAACACGACGCTGCTCTCTACTGCACTGACCCTGGCATTGGAACACGACGACGCTGCTCTCTCCTGCACTGACCCTGGCATTGGAACATGACGACACTGCTCTCTCCTGCACTGACCCTGGCATTGTAACACGGCGACGCTGCTCTCTCCTGCACTGACCCTGGCATTGGAACACAGCGACGCTGCTCTCTCCTGCACTGACCCTGGCATTGGAACACGATGCTGCTCTCTCCTGCACTGACCCTGGCATTGGATATGACGACGCTGCTCTCTCCTGCACTGACTGGCATTGGAACACGGCGACGCTGCACTCTCCTGCACTGACCCTGGCATTGGATACGACGACGCTGCTCTCTCCTGCACTGACCCTGGCTTTGGAACACGGCGACGCTGCTCTCTCCTGCACTGACCCTGGCTTTGGAACACGACGACGCTGCTCTCTCCTGCACTGACCCTGGCTTTGGAACACAACGACGCTGCTCTCTCCTGCACTGACCCTGGCTTTGGATACGACGACGCTGCTCTCTCCTGCACTGACCCTGGCATTGGAACACGGCGACGCTGCTCTCTCCTGCACTGACCCTGGCATTGGAACACGGTGACGCTGCTCTCTCCTGCACTGACCCTAGCATTGGAACACGGTGACGCTGCTCTCTCCTGCACTGACCCTGGCATTGGAACACGGTGCTGCTCTCTCCTGCACTGACCCTGGCATTGGAACATGGCGACGCTGCTCTATCCTGCACTGACCCTGGCATTGGAACATGGCGACGCTGCTCTCTCCTGCACTGACCCTGGCATTGGAACATGGCGACGCTGCTCTATCCTGCACTGACCCTGGCATTGGAACATGGCGACGCTGCTCTATCCTGCACTGACCCTGGCATTGGAACCACGACGACGCTGCTCTCTCCTGCACTGACCCTGGCATTGGAACATGGCGACGCTGCTCTCTCCTGCACTGACCCTGGAATTGGAACACGGTGACGCTGCTCTCTCCTGCACTGACCCTGGCATTGGAACACGACGCTGCTCTCTCCTGCACTGACCCTGGCATTGGAACACGACGCTGCTCTCTCCTGCACTGACCCTGGCATTGGAACACGGCGACGCTGCTCTCTCCTGCACTGACCCTGGCATTGGAACACGGCGACGCTGCTCTCTCCTGCACTGAACCTGGCATTGGAACACGACGCTGCTCTCTCCTGCACTGACCCTGGCATTGGAACCCGACGACGCTGCTCTCTCCTGTACTGACCCTGGCATTGGAACACGACGCTGCTCTCTCCTGCACTGACCCTGGCATTGGAACACGGCGACGCTGCTCTCTCCTGCACTGACCCTGGCATTGGAACACGATGCTGCTCTCTCCTGCACTGACCCTGGCATTGGAACACGACGCTGCTCTCTACTGCACTGACCCTGGCATTGGAACACGACGACGCTGCTCTCTCCTGCACTGACCCTGGCATTGGAACATGACGACGCTGCTCTCTCCTGCACTGACCCTGGCATTGGAACACAGCGACGCTGCTCTCTCCTGCACTGACCCTGGCATTGGAACATGACGACGCTGCTCTCTCCTGCACTGACCCTGGCATTGGAACATGGCGACGCTGCTCTATCCTGCACTGACCCTGGCATTGGAACATGGCGACGCTGCTCTATCCTGCACTGACCCTGGCATTGGAACCACGACGACGCTGCTCTCTCCTGCACTGACCCTGGCATTGGAACATGGCGACGCTGCTCTATCCTGCACTGACCCTGGCATTGGAACACGACGCTGCTCTCTCCTGCACTGACCCTGGCATTGGAACACGGTGACGCTGCTCTCTCCTGCACTGACCCTAGCATTGGAACACGGTGACGCTGCTCTCTCCTGCACTGACCCTGGCATTGGAACACGGCGACGCTGCTCTCTCCTGCACTGACCCTGGCATTGGAACACGACGCTGCTCTCTCCTGCACTGACCCTGGCATTGGAACCCGACGACGCTGCTCTCTCCTGTACTGACCCTGGCATTGGAACACGACGCTGCTCTCTCCTGCACTGACCCTGGCATTGGAACACGGCGACGCTGCTCTCTCCTGCACTGACCCTGGCATTGGAACACGATGCTGCTCTCTCCTGCACTGACCCTGGC
This sequence comes from Ascaphus truei, assembly GCF_040206685.1. NCBI lineage: Eukaryota > Metazoa > Chordata > Amphibia > Anura > Ascaphidae > Ascaphus > Ascaphus truei. The sequence continues at coordinate 2,274,824 of NC_134502.1, read as the reverse complement.
ATTGGAACACGACGCTGCTCTCTACTGCACTGACCCTGGCATTGGAACACGACGACGCTGCTCTCTCCTGCACTGACCCTGGCATTGGAACATGACGACGCTGCTCTCTCCTGCACTGACCCTGGCATTGTAACACGGCGACGCTGCTCTCTCCTGCACTGACCCTGGCATTGGAACACAGCGACGCTGCTCTCTCCTGCACTGACCCTGGCATTGGAACACGATGCTGCTCTCTCCTGCACTGACCCTGGCATTGGATATGACGACGCTGCTCTCTCCTGCACTGACTGGCATTGGAACACGGCGACGCTGCTCTCTCCTGCACTGACCCTGGCATTGGATACGACGACGCTGCTCTCTCCTGCACTGACCCTGGCATTGGAACACGACGCTGCTCTCTCCTGCACTGACCCTGGCATTGGAACATGACGACGCTTCTCTCTCCTGCACTGACCCTGGCATTGGAACACGACACTGCTCTCTCCTGCACTGACCCTGGCTTTGGCACACGACGACGCTGCTCTCTCCTGCACTGACCCTGGCTTTGGATACGACGACGCTGCTCTCTCCTGCACTGACCCTGGCATTGGCACACGGCGCTGCTCTCTCCTGCACTGACCCTGGCATTAGAACATGACGACGCTGCTCTCTCCTGCACTGACCTTGGCATTGGAACATGACGCTGCTCTCTCCTGCACTGACCCTGGCATTGGAACACGGCGACGCTGCTCTCTCCTGCACTGACCCTGGCATTGGAACCACGACGACGCTGCTCTCTCCTGCACTGACCCTGGCATTGGAACACGACGCTGCTCTCTCCTGCACTGACCCTGGCATTGGAACCCGACGACGCTGCTCTCTCCTGTACTGACCCTGGCATTGGAACACGACGCTGCTCTCTCCTGCACTGACCCTGGCATTGGAACACGGCGACGCTGCTCTCTCCTGCACTGACCCTGGCATTGGAACATGACGACGCTGCTCTCTCCTGCACTGACCCTGGCATTGGAACACGACGCTGCTCTGTCCTGCACTGACCCTGGCATTGGAACACGACGCTGCTCTCTCCTGCACTGAACCTGGCATTGGAACATAACGACGCTGCTCTCTCCTGCACTGACCCTGGCATTGGAACACGACGCTGCTCTCTCCTGCACTGACCCTGGCATTGGAACACGACACTGCTCTCTCCTGCACTGACCCTGGCATTGGAACACGACGACGCTGCTCTCTCCTGCACTGACCCTGGCATTGGAACACGGCGACGCTGCTCTCTCCTGCACTGACCCTGGCATTGGAACACGGCAACGCTGCTCTCTCCTGCACTGACCCTGGCATTGGAACACGACGACGCTGCTCTCTTCTGCACTGACCCTGGCTTTGGATACGACGACGCTGCTCTCTCCTGCAAAGACCCTGTCATTGGAACACGGCGACGTTGCTCTCTCCTATAATGACCCTGGCATTGGAACACGACGCTGCTCTCTCCTGCACTGACCCTGGCATTGGAACACAACGCGACGCTGCTCTCTCCTGCACTGACCCTGGCTTTGGAACACGACGACGCTGCTCTCTCCTGCACTGAACCTGGCATTGGAACACGGCGACGCTGCTCTCTCCTGCACTGACCCTGGCATTGGAACACGGTGACGCTGCTCTCTCCTGCACTGACCCTGGCTTTGGAACACGGTGCTGCTCTCTCCTGCACTGACCCTGGCATTGGAACATGACGACGCTGCTCTCTCCTGCACTGTCCCTGGTATTGGAACATGGCGACGCTGCTCTATCCTGCACTGACCCTTGCATTGGAACATGGCGACGCTGCTCTATCCTGCACTGACCCTGGCATTGGAACCACGACGACGCTGCTCTCTCCTGCACTGACCCTGGCATTGGAACATGGCGACGCTGCTCTCTCCTGCACTGACCCTGGCATTGGAACACGGCGACGCTGCTCTCTCCTGCACTGACCCTGGCATTGGAACACGGCAACGCTGCTCTCTCCTGCACTGACCCTGGCATTGGAACACGACGACGCTGCTCTCTTCTGCACTGACCCTGGCTTTGGATACGACGACGCTGCTCTCTCCTGCAAAGACCCTGGCATTGGAACACGGCGACGTTGCTCTCTCCTATAATGACCCTGGCATTGGAACACGACGCTGCTCTCTCCTGCACTGACCCTGGCATTGGAACACAACGCGACGCTGCTCTCTCCTGCACTGACCCTGGCTTTGGAACACGACGACGCTGCTCTCTCCTGCACTGACCCTGGCATTGGAACACGGCGACGCTGCTCTCTCCTGCACTGACCCTGGCATTGGAACACGGCGACGCTGCTCTCTCCTGCACTGACCCTAGCATTGGAACACGGTGACGCTGCTCTCTCCTGCACTGACCCTGGCTTTGGAACACGGTGCTGCTCTCTCCTGCACTGACCCTGGCATTGGAACATGACGACGCTGCTCTCTCCTGCACTGTCCCTGGTATTGGAACATGGCGACGCTGCTCTATCCTGCACTGACCCTTGCATTGGAACATGGCGACGCTGCTCTATCCTGCACTGACCCTGGCTTTGGAACACGACGACGCTGCTCTCTCCTGCACTGACCCTGGCATTGGAACACGGCGACGCTGCTCTCTCCTGCACTGACCCTGGCATTGGAACACGGCGACGCTGCTCTCTCCTGCACTGACCCTGGCATTGGAACACGATGCTGCTCTCTCCTGCACTGACCCTGGCATTGGAACACGACGCTGCTCTCTACTGCACTGACCCTGGCATTGGAACACGACGACGCTGCTCTCTCCTGCACTGACCCTGGCATTGGAACATGACGACGCTGCTCTCTCCTGCACTGACCCTGGCATTGTAACACGGCGACGCTGCTCTCTCCTGCACTGACCCTGGCATTGGAACACAGCGACGCTGCTCTCTCCTGCACTGACCCTGGCATTGGAACATGACGACGCTGCTCTCTCCTGCACTGACCCTGGCATTGGAACACGATGCTGCTCTCTCCTGCACTGACCCTGGCATTGGAACATGGCGACGCTGCTCTATCCTGCACTGACCCTGGCATTGGAACATGGCGACGCTGCTCTATCCTGCACTGACCCTGGCATTGGAACCACGACGACGCTGCTCTCTCCTGCACTGACCCTGGCATTGGAACATGGCGACGCTGCTCTATCCTGCACTGACCCTGGCATTGGAACACGACGCTGCTCTCTCCTGCACTGACCCTGGCATTGGAACACGACGACGCTGCTCTCTCCTGCACTGACCCTGGCATTGGAACACGACGCTGCTCTCTCCTGCACTGACCCTGGCATTGGAACACGGCGACGCTGCTCTCTCCTGCACTGACCCTGGCATTGGAACACGATGCTGCTCTCTCCTGCACTGACCCTGGCATTGGAACACGACGCTGCTCTCTACTGCACTGACCCTGGCATTGGAACACGACGACGCTGCTCTCTACTGCACTGACCCTGGCATTGGAACACGACGACGCTGCTCTCTCCTGCACTGACCCTGGCATTGGAACATGACGACACTGCTCTCTCCTGCACTGACCCTGGCATTGTAACACGGCGACGCTGCTCTCTCCTGCACTGACCCTGGCATTGGAACACAGCGACGCTGCTCTCTCCTGCACTGACCCTGGCATTGGAACACGATGCTGCTCTCTCCTGCACTGACCCTGGCATTGGATATGACGACGCTGCTCTCTCCTGCACTGACTGGCATTGGAACACGGCGACGCTGCTCTCTCCTGCACTGACCCTGGCATTGGAACACGACGCTGCTCTCTCCTGCACTGACCCTGGCATTGGAACACGACGACGCTGCTCTCTCCTGCACTGACCCTGGCATTGGAACACGACGCTGCTCTCTCCTGCACTGACCCTGGCATTGGAACACGGCGACGCTGCTCTCTCCTGCACTGACCCTGGCATTGGAACACGGCGACGCTGCTCTCTCCTGCACTGACCCTGGCATTGGAACACGACGCTGCTCTCTCCTGCACTGACCCTGGCATTGGAACCCGACGACGCTGCTCTCTCCTGTACTGACCCTGGCATTGGAACACGACGCTGCTCTCTCCTGCACTGACCCTGGCATTGGAACACGGCGACGCTGCTCTCTCCTGCACTGACCCTGGCATTGGAACACGATGCTGCTCTCTCCTGCACTGACCCTGGCATTGGAACACAGCGACGCTGCTCTCTCCTGCACTGACCCTGGCATTGGAACACGATGCTGCTCTCTCCTGCACTGACCCTGGCATTGGATATGACGACGCTGCTCTCTCCTGCACTGACTGGCATTGGAACACGGCGACGCTGCTCTCTCCTGCACTGACCCTGGCATTGGATACGACGACGCTGCTCTCTCCTGCACTGACCCTGGCATTGGAACACGACGCTGCTCTCTCCTGCACTGACCCTGGCATTGGAACATGACGACGATTCTCTCTCCTGCACTGACCCTGGCATTGGAACACGACACTGCTCTCTCCTGCACTGACCCTGGCTTTGGCACACGACGACGCTGCTCTCTCCTGCACTGACCCTGGCATTGGAACATGACGACGATTCTCTCTCCTGCACTGACCCTGGCATTGGAACACGACACTGCTCTCTCCTGCACTGACCCTGGCTTTGGCACACGACGACGCTGCTCTCTCCTGCACTGACCCTGGCTTTGGATACGACGACTCTGCTCTCTCCTGCACTGACCCTGGCATTGGAACACGGCGCTGCTCTCTCCTGCACTGACCCTGGCATTAGAACATGACGACGCTGCTCTCTCCTGCACTGACCTTGGCATTGGAACATGACGCTGCTCTCTCCTGCACTGACCCTGGCATTGGAACACGGCGACGCTGCTCTCTCCTGCACTGACCCTGGCATTGGAACCACGACGACGCTGCTCTCTCCTGCACTGACCCTGGCATTGGAACACGACGCTGCTCTCTCCTGCACTGACCCTGGCATTGGAACCCGACGACGCTGCTCTCTCCTGTACTGACCCTGGCATTGGAACACGACGCTGCTCTCTCCTGCACTGACCCTGGCATTGGAACACGGCGACGCTGCTCTCTCCTGCACTGACCCTGGCATTGGAACATGACGACGCTGCTCTCTCCTGCACTGACCCTGGCATTGGAACACGACGCTGCTCTGTCCTGCACTGACCCTGGCATTGGAACACGACGCTGCTCTCTCCTGCACTGAACCTGGCATTGGAACATAACGACGCTGCTCTCTCCTGCACTGACCCTGGCATTGGAACACGACGCTGCTCTCTCCTGCACTGACCCTGGCATTGGAACACGACACTGCTCTCTCCTGCACTGACCCTGGCATTGGAACATGACGACGCTGCTCTCTCCTGCACTGACCCTGGCATTGGAACACGGCGACGCTGCTCTCTCCTGCACTGACCCTGGCATTGGAACACGGCAACGCTGCTCTCTCCTGCACTGACCCTGGCATTGGAACACGACGACGCTGCTCTCTTCTGCACTGACCCTGGCTTTGGATACGACGACGCTGCTCTCTCCTGCAAAGACCCTGTCATTGGAACACGGCGACGCTGCTCTCTCCTATAATGACCCTGGCATTGGAACACGACGCTGCTCTCTCCTGCACTGACCCTGGCATTGGAACACAACGACGCTGCTCTCTCCTGCACTGACCCTGGCTTTGGAACACGGCGACGCTGCTCTCTCCTGCACTGACCCTGGCATTGGAACATGACGACACTGCTCTCTCCTGCACTGACCCTGGCATTGTAACACGGCGACGCTGCTCTCTCCTGCACTGACCCTGGCATTGGAACACAGCGACGCTGCTCTCTCCTGCACTGACCCTGGCATTGGAACATGATGCTGCTCTCTCCTGCACTGACCCTGGCATTGGATATGACGACGCTGCTCTCTCCTGCACTGACTGGCATTGGAACACGGCGACGCTGCTCTCTCCTGCACTGACCCTGGCATTGGAACACGGCGACGCTGCTCTCTCCTGCACTGACCCTGGCATTGGAACACGGCGACGCTGCTCTCTCCTGCACTGACCCTGGCATTGGAACACGACGCTGCTCTCTCCTGCACTGACCCTGGCATTGGAACCCGACGACGCTGCTCTCTCCTGTACTGACCCTGGCATTGGAACACGACGCTGCTCTCTCCTGCACTGACCCTGGCATTGGAACACGGCGACGCTGCTCTCTCCTGCACTGACCCTGGCATTGGAACACGATGCTGCTCTCTCCTGCACTGACCCTGGCATTGGAACACAGCGACGCTGCTCTCTCCTGCACTGACCCTGGCATTGGAACACGATGCTGCTCTCTCCTGCACTGACCCTGGCATTGGATATGACGACGCTGCTCTCTCCTGCACTGACTGGCATTGGAACACGGCGACGCTGCTCTCTCCTGCACTGACCCTGGCATTGGATACGACGACGCTGCTCTCTCCTGCACTGACCCTGGCATTGGAACACGACGCTGCTCTCTCCTGCACTGACCCTGGCATTGGAACATGACGACGATTCTCTCTCCTGCACTGACCCTGGCATTGGAACACGACACTGCTCTCTCCTGCACTGACCCTGGCTTTGGCACACGACGACGCTGCTCTCTCCTGCACTGACCCTGGCATTGGAACATGACGACGATTCTCTCTCCTGCACTGACCCTGGCATTGGAACACGACACTGCTCTCTCCTGCACTGACCCTGGCTTTGGCACACGACGACGCTGCTCTCTCCTGCACTGACCCTGGCTTTGGATACGACGACTCTGCTCTCTCCTGCACTGACCCTGGCATTGGAACACGGCGCTGCTCTCTCCTGCACTGACCCTGGCATTAGAACATGACGACGCTGCTCTCTCCTGCACTGACCTTGGCATTGGAACATGACGCTGCTCTCTCCTGCACTGACCCTGGCATTGGAACACGGCGACGCTGCTCTCTCCTGCACTGACCCTGGCATTGGAACCACGACGACGCTGCTCTCTCCTGCACTGACCCTGGCATTGGAACACGACGCTGCTCTCTCCTGCACTGACCCTGGCATTGGAACCCGACGACGCTGCTCTCTCCTGTACTGACCCTGGCATTGGAACACGACGCTGCTCTCTCCTGCACTGACCCTGGCATTGGAACACGGCGACGCTGCTCTCTCCTGCACTGACCCTGGCATTGGAACATGACGACGCTGCTCTCTCCTGCACTGACCCTGGCATTGGAACACGACGCTGCTCTGTCCTGCACTGACCCTGGCATTGGAACACGACGCTGCTCCCTCCTGCACTGAACCTGGCATTGGAACATAACGACGCTGCTCTCTCCTGCACTGACCCTGGCATTGGAACACGACGCTGCTCTCTCCTGCACTGACCCTGGCATTGGAACACGACACTGCTCTCTCCTGCACTGACCCTGGCATTGGAACATGACGACGCTGCTCTCTCCTGCACTGACCCTGGCATTGGAACACGACGACGCTGCTCTCTTCTGCACTGACCCTGGCTTTGGATACGACGACGCTGCTCTCTCCTGCAAAGACCCTGTCATTGGAACACGGCGACGCTGCTCTCTCCTATAATGACCCTGGCATTGGAACACGACGCTGCTCTCTCCTGCACTGACCCTGGCATTGGAACACAACGACGCTGCTCTCTCCTGCACTGACCCTGGCTTTGGAACACGGCGACGCTGCTCTCTCCTGCACTGACCCTGGCTTTGGAACACGGCGACGCTGCTCTCTCCTGCACTGACCCTGGCTTTGGAACACGACGACGCTGCTCTTTCCTGCACTGACCCTGGCATTGGAACACGGCGACGCTGCTCTCTCCTGCACTGACCCTGGCATTGGAACACGGCGACGCTGCTCTCTCCTGCACTGACCCTGGCATTGGAACACGGTGACGCTGCTCTCTCCTGCACTGACCCTAGCATTGGAACACGGTGACGCTGCTCTCTCCTGCACTGACCCTGGCTTTGGAACACGGTGCTGCTCTCTCCTGCACTGACCCTGGCATTGGAACATGACGACGCTGCTCTCTCCTGCACTGTCCCTGGTATTGGAACATGGCGACGCTGCTCTATCCTGCACTGACCCTTGCATTGGAACATGGCGACGCTGCTCTATCCTGCACTGACCCTGGCATTGGAACCACGACGACGCTGCTCTCTCCTGCACTGACCCTGGCATTGGAACATGGCGACGCTGCTCTCTCCTGCACTGACCCTGGCATTGGAACATGGCGACGCTGCTCTCTCCTGCACTGACCCTGGCATTGGAACACGGCGACGCTGCTCTCTCCTGCACTGACCCTGGCATTGGAACACGTCGACGCTGCTCTCTCCTGCACTGACCCTGGCATTGGAACACGACGCTGCTCTCTCCTGTACTGACCCTGGCATTGGAACACGACGCTGCTCTCTCCTGCACTGACCCTGGCATTGGAACACGGCGACGCTGCTCTCTCCTGCACTGACCCTGGCATTGGAACACGATGCTGCTCTCTCCTGCACTGACCCTGGCATTGGAACACGACGCTGCTCTCTACTGCACTGACCCTGGCATTGGAACACGACGACGCTGCTCTCTCCTGCACTGACCCTGGCATTGGAACATGACGACGCTGCTCTCTCCTGCACTGACCCTGGCATTGTAACACGGCGACGCTGCTCTCTCCTGCACTGACCCTGGCATTGGAACACAGCGACGCTGCTCTCTCCTGCACTGACCCTGGCATTGGAACATGACGACGCTGCTCTCTCCTGCACTGACCCTGGCATTGGAACATGGCGACGCTGCTCTATCCTGCACTGACCCTGGCATTGGAACATGGCGACGCTGCTCTATCCTGCACTGACCCTGGCATTGGAACCACGACGACGCTGCTCTCTCCTGCACTGACCCTGGCATTGGAACATGGCGACGCTGCTCTATCCTGCACTGACCCTGGCATTGGAACACGACGCTGCTCTCTCCTGCACTGACCCTGGCATTGGAACACGACGACGCTGCTCTCTCCTGCACTGACCCTGGCATTGGAACACGACGCTGCTCTCTCCTGCACTGACCCTGGCATTGGAACACGGCGACGCTGCTCTCTCCTGCACTGACCCTGGCATTGGAACACGGCGACGCTGCTCTCTCCTGCACTGACCCTGGCATTGGAACACGGCGACGCTGCTCTCTCCTGCACTGACCCTGGCATTGGAACCCGACGACGCTGCTCTCTCCTGTACTGACCCTGGCATTGGAACACGACGCTGCTCTCTCCTGCACTGACCCTGGCATTGGAACACGGCGACGCTGCTCTCTCCTGCACTGACCCTGGCATTGGAACACGATGCTGCTCTCTCCTGCACTGACCCTGGCATTGGAACACGACGCTGCTCTCTACTGCACTGACCCTGGCATTGGAACACGACGACGCTGCTCTCTCCTGCACTGACCCTGGCATTGGAACATGACGACGCTGCTCTCTCCTGCACTGACCCTGGCATTGTAACACGGCGACGCTGCTCTCTCCTGCACTGACCCTGGCATTGGAACACAGCGACGCTGCTCTCTCCTGCACTGACCCTGGCATTGGAACACGATGCTGCTCTCTCCTGCACTGACCCTGGCATTGGATATGACGACGCTGCTCTCTCCTGCACTGACTGGCATTGGAACACGGCGACGCTGCTCTCACCTGCACTGACCCTGGCATTAGAACATGACGACGCTGCTCTCTCCTGCACTGACCCTGGCATTGGAACATGACAACGCTGCTCTCTCCTGCACTGACCCTGGCATTGGAACACGACACTGCTCTCTCTTGCACTGACCCTGGCTTTGGCACACGACGACGCTGCTCTCTCCTGCACTGACCCTGGCTTTGGATACGACGACGCTGCTCTCTCCTGCACTGACCCTGGCATTGGAACACGGCGCTGCTCTCTCCTGCACTGACCCTGGCATTAGAACATGACGACGCTGCTCTCTCCTGCACTGACCTTGGCATTGGAACATGACGCTGCTCTCTCCTGCACTGACCCTGGCATTGGAACACGGCGACGCAGCTCTCTCCTGCACTGACCCTGGCATTGGAACCACGACGACGCTGCTCTCTCCTGCACTGACCCTGGCATTGGAACACGACGCTGCTCTCTCCTGCACTGACCCTGGCATTGGAACCCGACGACGCTGCTCTCTCCTGTACTGACCCTGGCATTGGAACACGACGCTGCTCTCTCCTGCACTGACCCTGGCATTGGAACACGGCGACGCTGCTCTCTCCTGCACTGACCCTGGCATTGGAACATGACGACGCTGCTCTCTCCTGCACTGACCCTGGCATTGGAACACGACGCTGCTCTGTCCTGCACTGACCCTGGCATTGGAACACGACGCTGCTCTCTCCTGCACTGAACCTGGCATTGGAACATAACGACGCTGCTCTCTCCTGCACTGACCCTGGCATTGGAACACGACGCTGCTCTCTCCTGCACTGACCCTGGCATTGGAACACGACACTGCTCTCTCCTGCACTGACCCTGGCATTGGAACATGACGACGCTGCTCTCTCCTGCACTGACCCTGGCATTGGAACACGACGACGCTGCTCTCTTCTGCACTGACCCTGGCTTTGGATACGACGACGCTGCTCTCTCCTGCAAAGACCCTGTCATTGGAACACGGCGACGCTGCTCTCTCCTATACTGACCCTGGCATTGGAACACGACGCTGCTCTCTTCTGCACTGACCCTGGCTTTGGAACACGGCGACGCTGCTCTCTCCTGCACTGACCCTGGCTTTGGAACACGGCGACGCTGCTCTCTCCTGCACTGACCCTGGCTTTGGAACACGGCGACGCTGCTCTCTCCTGCACTGACCCTGGCTTTGGAACACTACGACGCTGCTCTCTCCTGCACTGACCCTGGCATTGGAACACGGCGACGCTGCTCTCTCCTGCACTGACCCTGGCATTGGAACACGGCGACGCTGCTCTCTCCTGCACTGACCCTGGCATTGGAACACGGTGACGCTGCTCTCTCCTGCACTGACCCTAGCATTGGAACACGGTGACGCTGCTCTCTCCTGCACTGACCCTGGCATTGGAACACGGCAACGCTGCTCTCTCCTGCACTGACCCTGGCATTGGAACACGACGACGCTGCTCTCTCCTGCACTGACCCTGGCATTGGAACATGACGACGCTGCTCTCTCCTGCACTGTCCCTGGTATTGGAACATGGCGACGCTGCTCTATCCTGCACTGACCCTGGCATTGGAACATGGCGACGCTGCTCTATCCTGCACTGACCCTGGCATTGGAACCACGACGACGCTGCTCTCTCCTGCACTGACCCTGGCATTGGAACATGGCGACGCTGCTCTCTCCTGCACTGACCCTGGCATTGGAACATGGCGACGCTGCTCTCTCCTGCACTGACCCTGGCATTGGAACACGACGACGCTGCTCTCTCCTGCACTGACCCTGGCATTGGAACACGGCGACGCTGCTCTCTCCTGCACTGACCCTGGTATTGGAACACGGCGACGCTGCTCTCTCCTGCACTGACCCTGGCATTGGAACATGGCGACGCTGCTCTCTCCTGCACTGACCCTGACTTTATAACACGACGACGCTGCTCTCTCCTGCACTGACCCTGGCATTGGAACACGACGCTGCTCTCTCCTGCACTGACCCTGGCATTGGAACACGGCGACGCTGCTCTCTCCTGCACTGACCCTGGCATTGGAACACGATGCTGCTCTCTCCTGCACTGACCCTGGCATTGGAACACGATGCTGCTCTCTCCTGCACTGACCCTGGCATTGGAACACGACGCTGCTCTCTACTGCACTGACCCTGGCATTGGAACACGACAACGCTGCTCTCTCCTGCACTGACCCTGGCATTGGAACATGACGACGCTGCTCTCTCCTGCACTGACCCTGGCATTGGAACACGGCGACGCTGCTCTCTCCTGCACTGACCCTGGCATTGGAACACAGCGACGCTGCTCTCTCCTGCACTGACCCTGGCATTGGAACATGACGACGCTGCTCTCTCCTGCACTGACCCTGGCATTGGAACACATCGACGCTGCTCTCTCCTGCACTGACCCTGGCATTGGAACACGATGCTGCTCTCTCCTGCACTGACCCTGGCATTGGATATGACGACGCTGCTCTCTCCTGCACTGACCCTGGCATTGGATACGACGACGCTGCTCTCTCCTGCACTGACCCTGGCATTGGAACATGACGCTGCTCTCTCCTGCACTGACCCTGGCATTGGATACGACGACGCTGCTCTCTCCTGCACTGACCCTGGCATTGGAACATGACGCTGCTCTCTCCTGCACTGACCCTGGCATTGGATACGACGACGCTGCTCTCTCCTGCACTGACTGGCATTGGAACATGACGCTGCTCTCTCCTGCACTGACCCTGGCATTGGATACGACGACGCTGCTCTCTCCTGCACTGACCCTGGCATTGGAACACGACGACGCTGCTCTCTCCTGCACTGACCCTGGCATTGGAACATGACGACGCTGGTCTCTCCTGCACTGACCCTGGCATTGGAACACGGCGACGCTGTTCTCTCCTGCACTGACCCTGGCATTGGAACACAGCGACGCTGCTCTCTCCTGCACTGACCCTGGCATTGGAACATGACGACGCTGCTCTCTCCTGCACTGACCCTGGCATTGGAACACGGCGACGCTGTTCTCTCCTGCACTGACCCTGGCATTGGAACACAGCGACGCTGCTCTCTCCTGCACTGACCCTGGCATTGGAACACGATGCTGCTCTCTCCTGCACTGACCCTGGCATTGGAACACGACGCTGCTCTCTCCTGCACTGACTGGCATTGGAACACGGCGACGCTGCTCTCTCCTGCACTGACCCTGGCATTGGAACGACGACGCTGCTCTCTCCTGCACTGACCCTGGCATTGGATATAACGACGCTGCTCTCTCCTGCACTGACCCTGGCATTGGAACACGGTGACGCTGCTCTCTCCTGCACTGACCCTGGCTTTGGAACACGGTGCTGCTCTCTCCTGCACTGACCCTGGCATTGGAACATGACGACGCTGCTCTCTCCTGCACTGTCCCTGGTATTGGAACATGGCGACGCTGCTCTATCCTGCACTGACCCTGGCATTGGAACATGGCGACGCTGCTCTATCCTGCACTGACCCTGGCATTGGAACCACGACGACGCTGCTCTCTCCTGCACTGACCCTGGCATTGGAACATGGCGACGCTGCTCTCTCCTGCACTGACCCTGGCATTGGAACATGGCGAGGCTGCTCTCTCCTGCACTGACCCTGGCATTGGAACACGACGACGCTGCTCTCTCCTGCACTGACCCTGGCATTGGAACATGACGACGCTGCTCTCTCCTGCACTGACCCTGGCATTGGAACAAGGCGACGCTGTTCTCTCCTGCACTGACCCTGGCATTGGAACACAGCGACGCTGCTCTCTCCTGCACTGACCCTGGCATTGGATACGACGACGCTGCTCTCTCCTGCACTGACCCTGGCATTGGAACATGACGCTGCTCTCTCCTGCACTGACCCTGGCATTGGATACGACGACGCTGCTCTCTCCTGCACTGACCCTGGCATTGGAACATGACGCTGCTCTCTCCTGCACTGACCCTGGCATTGGATACGACGACGCTGCTCTCTCCTGCACTGACTGGCATTGGAACATGACGCTGCTCTCTCCTGCACTGACCCTGGCATTGGATACGACGACGCTGCTCTCTCCTGCACTGACCCTGGCATTGGAACACGACGACGCTGCTCTCTCCTGCACTGACCCTGGCATTGGAACATGACGACGCTGCTCTCTCCTGCACTGACCCTGGCATTGGAACACGGCGACGCTGTTCTCTCCTGCACTGACCCTGGCATTGGAACACAGCGACGCTGCTCTCTCCTGCACTGACCCTGGCATTGGAACATGACGACGCTGCTCTCTCCTGCACTGACCCTGGCATTGGAACACGGCGACGCTGTTCTCTCCTGCACTGACCCTGGCATTGGAACACAGCGACGCTGCTCTCTCCTGCACTGACCCTGGCATTGGAACACGATGCTGCTCTCTCCTGCACTGACCCTGGCATTGGAACACGACGCTGCTCTCTCCTGCACTGACTGGCATTGGAACACGGCGACGCTGCTCTCTCCTGCACTGACCCTGGCATTGGAACGACGACGCTGCTCTCTCCTGCACTGACCCTGGCATTGGATATAACGACGCTGCTCTCTCCTGCACTGACCCTGGCATTGGAACACGGTGACGCTGCTCTCTCCTGCACTGACCCTGGCTTTGGAACACGGTGCTGCTCTCTCCTGCACTGACCCTGGCATTGGAACATGACGACGCTGCTCTCTCCTGCACTGTCCCTGGTATTGGAACATGGCGACGCTGCTCTATCCTGCACTGACCCTGGCATTGGAACATGGCGACGCTGCTCTATCCTGCACTGACCCTGGCATTGGAACCACGACGACGCTGCTCTCTCCTGCACTGACCCTGGCATTGGAACATGGCGACGCTGCTCTCTCCTGCACTGACCCTGGCATTGGAACATGGCGAGGCTGCTCTCTCCTGCACTGACCCTGGCATTGGAACACGACGACGCTGCTCTCTCCTGCACTGACCCTGGCATTGGAACACGGCGACGCTGCTCTCTCCTGCACTGACCCTGGCTTTGGCACACGACGACGCTGCTCTCTCCTGCACTGACCCTGGCATTGGAACCCGACGACGCTGCTCTCTCCTGTACTGACCCTGGCATTGGAACACGACGCTGCTCTCTCCTGCACTGACCCTGGCATTGGAACACGGCGACGCTGCTCTCTCCTGCACTGACCCTGGCATTGGAACACGATGCTGCTCTCTCCTGCACTGACCCTGGCATTGGAACACGATGCTGCTCTCTCCTGCACTGACCATGGCATTGGAACACGACGCTGCTCTCTACTGCACTGACCCTGGCATTGGAACACGACGACGATGCTCTCTCCTGCACTGACCCTGGCATTGGAACATGACGACGCTGCTCTCTCCTGCACTGACCCTGGCATTGGAACACAGCGACGCTGCTCTCTCCTGCACTGACCCTGGCATTGGAACATGACGACGCTGCTCTCTCCTGCACTGACCCTGGCATTGGAACACGGCGACGCTGTTCTCTCCTGCACTGACCCTGGCATTGGAACACAGCGACGCTGCTCTCTCCTGCACTGACCCTGGCATTGGAACACGATGCTGCTCTCTCCTGCACTGACCCTGGCATTGGATATGACGACGCTGCTCTCTCCTGCACTGACTGGCATTGGAACACGGCGACGCTGCTCTCTCCTGCACTGACCCTGGCATTGGATACGACGACGCTGCTCTCTCCTGCACTGACCCTGGCATTGGATATAACGACGCTGCTCTCTCCTGCACTGACCCTGGCATTGGAACACGGTGACGCTGCTCTCTCCTGCACTGACCCTGGCATTGGTACACGACGACGCTGCTCTCTCCTGCACTGACCCTGGCATTGGAACACGGCGACGCTGCTCTCTCCTGCACTGACCCTGGCATTGGAACATGACGACGCTGCTCTCTCCTGCACTGACCCTGGTATTGGAACATGACGACGCTGCTCTCTCCTGCACTGACCCTGGCATTGGAACACGGCGACGCTGCTCTCTCCTGCACTGACCCTAGCATTAGAACATGGCGACGCTGCTCTCTCCTGCACTGACCCTGGCATTGGAACACGGCGACGCTGCTCTCTCCTGCACTGACCCTGGCTTTATAACACGACGACGCTGCTCTCTCCTGCACTGACCCTGGCATTGGAACATGACGCTGCTCTCTCCAGCACTGACACTGGCATTGGAACACGACGACGCTGCTCTCTCCTGTACTGACCCTGGCATTGGAACATAACGACGCTGCTCTCTCCTGCACTGACCCTGGCATTGGAACACGATGCTGCTCTTTCCTGCACTGACCCTGGCATTGGAACACGACGCTGCTCTCTCCTGCACTGACCCTGGCAATGGAACACGATGCTGCTCTTTCCTGCACTGACCCTGGCATTGGAACACGACGACGCTGCTCTCTCCTGCACTGACCCTGGCATTGGATACGACGACGCTGCTCTCTCCTGCACTGACCCTGGCATTGGATATGACGACGCTGCTCTCTCCTGCACTGACCCTGGCATTGGGTACGGCGACGCTGCTCTCTCCTGCACTGACCCTGGCATTGGAACACGGCGACGCTGCTCTCTCCTGCACTGACCCTGGTATTGGAACATGACGACGCTGCTCTCTCCTGCACTGACCCTAGCATTGGAACATGGCGACGCTGCTCTCTCCTGCACTGACCCTGGAATTGGAACCACGACGACGCTGCTCTCTCCTGCACTGACCCTGGCATTGGAACACGGCGACGCTGCTCTCTCCTGCACTGACCCTGGCATTGGAACACGGCGACGCTGCTCTCTCCTGCACTGACCCTGGCTTTATAACACGACGACGCTGCTCTCTCTTGCACTGACCCTGGCATTGGAACACGACGCTGCTCTCTCCTGCACTGATCCTGGCTTTGGAACACGACGACGCTGCTCTCTCCTGCACTGACCCTGGCTTTGGAATACGATGACGCTGCTCTCTCCTGCACTGACCCTGGCATTGGAACACGGCGACGCTGCTCTCTCCTGTACTGACCCTGGCATTGGAACACGACGCTGCTCTCTCCTGCACTGACCCTGGCATTGGATATGACGACGCTGCTCTCTCCTGCACTGACCCTGGCATTGGATATGACGACGCTGCTCTCTCCTGCACTGACCCTGGCATTGGGTATGGCGACGCTGCTCTCTCCTGCACTGACCCTGGCATTGGAACACGGCGACGCTGCTCTCTCCTGCACTGACCCTGGCATTGGAACACGGCGACGCTGCTCTTTCCTGCACTGACCCTGGCATTGGAACACGACGCTGCTCTCTCCTGCACTGATCCTGGCATTGGAACACGACGCTGCTCTCTCCTGCACTGACCCTGGCTTTGGAAGACGGCGACGCTGCTCTCTCCTGCACTGACCCTGGCATTGGAACACGATGCTGCTCTTTCCTGCACTGACCCTGGCATTGGAATACGACGCTGCTCTCTCCTGCACTGACCCTGGCATTGGAACACGACGCTGCTCTCTCCTGCACTGACCCTGGCTTTATAACACGACGACGCTGCTCTCTCTTGCACTGACCCTGGCATTGGAACACGACGCTGCTCTCTCTTGCACTGACCCTGGCATTGGAACACGACGCTGCTCTCTCCTGCGCTGACCCTGGCATTGGAACACGGCAACGCTGCTCTCTCCTGCACTGACCCTGGCATTGGAACACAATGCTGCTCTTTCCTGCACTGACCCTGGCATTGGAACACGACGCTGCTCTCTCCTGCACTGACCCTGGCTTTGGAACATGGCGACGCTGCTCTCTCCTGCACTGACCCTGGCATTGGAACACGGCGATGCTGCTCTCTCCTGCACTGACCCTGGCATTGGAACAAGGCGACGCTGCTCTCTCCTGCACTGACCCTGGCATTGGAACACGGCGATGCTGCTCTCTCCTGCACTGACCCTGGCATTGGATATGACGATGCTGCTCTCTCCTGCACTGACTCTGGCATTGGAACAAGGCGACGCTGCTCTCTCCTGCACTGACCCTGGCATTGGATACGACGACGCTGCTCTCTCCTGCACTGACCCTGGCATTGGATATGACGACGCTGCTCTCTCCTGCACTGACTGGCATTGGAACACGGCGACGCTGCTCTCTCCTGCACTGACCCTGGCATTGGATACGACGACGCTGCTCTCTCCTGCACTGACCCTGGCATTGGATATAACGACGCTGCTCTCTCCTGCACTGACCCTGGCATTGGAACACGGTGACGCTGCTCTCTCCTGCACTGACCTTGGCATTGGTACACGACGACGCTGCTCTCTCCTGCACTGACCCTGGCATTGGAACACGGCGACGCTGCTCTCTCCTGCACTGACCCTGGCATTGGAACACGACGACGCTGCTCTCTCCTGTACTGACCCTGGCTTTGGATACGATGACGCTGCTCTCTCCTGTACTGACCCTGGCATTGGAACACGACGACGCTGCTCTCTCCTGCACTGACCCTGGCTTTGGCTCTACGACGACGCTGCTCTCTCCACTCCTAGACCCAGCTACGTACCCCAACGATCCGCTACTATACACTCCAGACCCGGCAAGTACCACTTTTACGCTGTCCTCTATAACCCCGACCCGGCTTGCAAGACTATCCTACACTCTAGACGCGCCCTCGCGGTTGTGGTCGGCGTTCTGTACCAATCCCTACCCCAGCCCTGCGGTCGCGCCTCGTTTGTGGCGAGCCACGCGTTACGGTCTTGACACTATTCCGATTCAGAACCGGCAAGTAAAAATATTACTTGTGAGCACGTTCGCATGAATCGCACAGGTCTGCAACCCAACTTTTCCCCCTTATCTCCCAGCATACAGTGCTTCCACTGCAGCCAGAGAAAGAGCCGCCGACAGGGGAGGGATAAACATGTGTCCCGAGCCTGTTGTCTGCGGGAGGTCCTGCCGGCAGGCACTACTACTGGGCTGCAACCTCTGGCCAGGCCCGGCTGCAAGTCCTCTCGCGGCCAGGCCCCAGACTCTCACGAGCTCCAGGCCTCCTCACTCTGTCCCACGCCGGGCCCTCTGATGTGAGCGTGCGCCAGGCCTCCCTCATGCTTGCGGCCCAGCGTACTGACGCCAGAGAGGGCCATTCGCGTGCCGGCGTTGGGAGCTTGGCGTGACAGAATAAGGAAGAGGCCTGCAGCTGAGGAAGAGCCTGGTCCCGGCCACAGGACACTAGGCCACAGGACACTAGGCCACAGGACACTAGGCCTGGCTTTAGCAGCCACAAGGTAAGTATGTTTTTTATATATGTATTGTCGGGGTGGGTGTATTTTTTATATGCATTGGGGCTTTTTTTAAAATACATTCAGGCTTTTTATTTGCTTCGGGGCTTTTATTTATGTATTTTTTTTTTACGTATTGTTTTTTTAATACGCATTGGGGCTTATTATAATGATTGGTGCTTTTTTTATATGAAGGAGAAACAGGTGCCTTTGTTTATGAGCATTCAGACCACCCTGGGTCATAGGGTCAGACAAGATATTCACAGCTACAGCATCCGCTCCACGGCCATCACAGCAGGCACTGGGCTGATTAAAGTTGTCCTCCACTCTAGATGTCATCAAACAAGGGCTCCTCAGTAGTCACTGATATCACCCAACGCGCGTTTCCACTGCAAAGTCTTCATCAGGGGCTTATCTGACTTCCCTATCTATTTCCCTCCCTTAAATAGTCTCCCCGCAATAATTTTCAAAATTTGCGAGTGAAGACTTATGTAAGTGGAATACTTTGTGTTTTTAATATTAAAAACAGTACTATACTATTTTGCTATCCCCTTTTTTTGCATATGGAATTTCCCCCCCTCTATGTGGATCTGGAGTACCTGTCTGGAAACATAAGTTGGTAACTTTGAACAACCAGAACACTCTCATTTTACGTTAAATACGTGAGTGTAAATTTTATAGAACATCTAGCATTGAAGCTAATTTGTTGGAGTAGACAATATTGCACTATTTTGTGTTTCTACTTTCTTTTCCATGTCCTGATGTGATTTGCGCACCTGTTTCTCCTTCGTTTGCTGATTGAATTTGGTTTGCATTCTACGTCAGGAGCTGCACTCATTAAGGATAGTATATCATCTGTGGTACCTTTGATTTGTTGTGATATTATTTGCGCTTGTTTTTTCTATTCACAATTATCTGCTTTTTTTATATGACTTGTTTTTTATGCATTGTTTTTTTTTATAGTTATCGGTTTTTTAGATGTATTGTTTTTGTATATGCATTGAGGCTTTTTATATGCATTGGGGATTTTTTTATATGCATTGGAGCTTTATAAGTTTTTTATATATATATATGTATTTTTTTTATATGTAATTGGAGGGTTTTATATTGTTTTGAATGTATTGGTTTTTTTTTATATGTATTGGGGGGTTATATGTATTAGGTTTTTTATGTTTTGGGGAGGTGGTTTTTTTTGTATGTATTTGGGGGGTTTGAATATATTTGGGGAGGTGGGGGGCTTGTATATATTTGGAGGGGTGGGGATTTGTTTTGTATGTATTTGGGGGTGGGAACTTTTTTGCATATAGTGTGAGGGGGGGGATTGAGTGAGAGTGAGGTAATTGACGGACCAAGGGGGAGTAAGAGGAGAGAGGGGGGTAAGTGAGGAGAAGAGGGAGTAAGCGTTAGATGCAGGGGAGAGAAATACATGTGAGGCGGGGGGCATGGATTGAGTGAGAGTGAGGTAATTGATGGAGAGGAGAGAGTGAGATCGAGGGAAGAGAAATACATGAGAAGAGGGAGGGGGCACGCGAGGTGTGAAATGGGGCTCGCAGCACTGCCGATGGGGGGAGAGGGCGCCCCAGTGGACCTTTAGTCCTGGGTCCCGGGAAATCTGTCTGTGACCCTGGCCAGGGATTCTGGGTAATGACATGCAAATGACCCCACAGTGCCACCTTTTTGCTTCTTATCCATTTTAACATGGACACCCTATGAGTGTATGTCTGCCGCATTACACAGCTTTTCAACACATCCTGGGTTAACATGCACAGTCAGTTAACTTACTCACCGACAGCTGTTTCCACCTTTTGGCTCTCATCAGTGTGAGGTTGGTTATACCGGCTTTACATAGCCAGTAAACCCTGAAATACAGTATGTTTAAAAAAGAGAGGAGAGGGAAATAAAATAACACTCCTGTATGTTAGTTATTGAGACATACGCCTACATGGGGTGTGACGCCCACCCAGACCATGTACATGCCCTCTTTCAGGGTCTGGATATGAGTAATGCCAGGGTAACCAACGTCACATTAAGTCCCCTCCTTAACCTTAACTCACGTTTGTGGATCTGAGATAGGAAGCCAACGCCTCTTTTTTTGCGGATAATTAACGGGCGTTCTAGTTAAGGCAGTGCTGTTAATGGGAGTAAACGTGACGTAATCGTACGTTATTGGGCTTTTAAGATAAGTGGTAAAGCTTAACATAATGTTACGTTTGGTTCACGTGACGTTGAGTCATTAACCGAGCTTTTTGGACCTGTGAGAATCTCGTTTATGAAATAAATTTACATTTTGTAGATGCACGGAGAGCATTACACCAAGAAGATTTTGACCAGGGTGGCTAACTTCAGTCCTCAAGGGCCATCTTCAAGTCAGGTTTTCAGGATATCCCTGCTTCGACTGAGCCACTGATTGAGCCACCTGTGCTGAAGCTTGGATATCCCTAATAGCTGGCCTGTTGTTGGCCCTTGAGGAACCGAGTAGACCATCCCTAACCTAGACTGTTGTCTAGATATTGGCGTACGCCTTGGTTTTCGGCCGACGTTAGCATGCAAGAAGTTATCTGAACTCTAGGTGGTCACCGTTTGCAGAAGATAATGGTCAACTCAAAGAGGATCCAATCTTAATGGGGGGGACACATCAAAAGCAGTGCCTCGAGGTTCCAGCATATCGTTCATCAAAACGGTTAAAGATTTACACTAAAAAAAGGTAGACAACATCGGCTCCCTCTCCGTCCAAGAATCCGGAGGGACTATCACTGTGAAGGGTGGATTCCCTAAATTAATTAATTAATAACCCGTAAATCGGGTTGTTTAGCAGCAGTCCCCAAACACCAGGCAATTACATTGTTTTTATTTTATTAACTGAATGCATTTTCACTTACTTCCATCTAATATTCTCATAAAACATGTCATGCTATGTTGCGCCCCTCCCTTTTCTTTCTTTTGAGGACCAAACAGGTTCATGGTGTATCCATCATAGGCTTCTGGAATAATAGATATTACAGAAGCCTAGCATAGAAATATGATCGCGATTTTGGTCGAAAATCGCAGCCGGTACAGCACATTATTGCTGCAATGTTTATGAATGCCAGCTTAAAATTGTGGTAACCACGCTCGTATTTTTAACCACTTTAACAGAGTTCGATGGATCCAGCACTTAGAAGGTAAAGGCCCAGATGCACAACATGACAACTCCAGGTTCTCAAGTTGACCACATTCTTGATTAGAGGTGAGTGGACTGGTCCCTTTCCAAATCCCTTTCCCTGGATTTCCCCCCCCGCCCCGTCCCCCGGCCTTTCAGACTAAGCCGCACGTTGAAATCCGACTTCGAATTCTTAAACCTCCACCCACGGATGTTCGGAATGTCAAAAATCAGCTGTTGGATTAGCCGTAAATCCAACATCGGATTGCATTCCGTTTGCCGGATCTGGATTTGGACTTCCAGTAATAGAAAGTTAAAACGGCGGATTTGCATATCGGAAACTGACCCGGGGAAATAGGCGGCTGAAAGCAGCTGTCCAACCCGGCGCTGGACTCAAACATCAAAGAAGAAAATCTGCCCAGCTTTATTCTTGATCCCTGCCCCCTCCTGACAAGTTTAATTACACATTTATAAACAGTATAATCACCTATCCTTTCTTTTGGCAATTTCCACATGGAACTACAGACACCGTATGTTCGTAAATTGCATATCCATTGCCTATTACCCCGTAAATCCCCATACTACAAGCTGTATACAATCTCGGACTTGCTGTACAACTGCTGACCTGAAGAAGAACTCAGCGAGGCTCGAAAGATCGTACGATGTTAACCTTTGTAACTCCAAGAAAAAGTATTATACCACCTGTTATTTTCCTTTATTTACATCACGTTGAGAAAGAGTTGGAAATAACGCTATTTTAGTTAAATTACGCCTAACTGTGGGGTTTACGTCCATCCAGACTCGGTAAAAGCCCTATTTAAGGTTGTAGACATGAGTAACGCCAAGTTCAGGTACAAACATGGCAGCCATTAATTCTCCTGCTGACATGTTGCAATGGGACACGCACGTCACACCAGTGGGGGCAAGCACCATTGCAAAAAAGTAGTGGAGTTAACACACTATTGAACCCCGTAGCGGCAAAAGCGGGTCCAATATATCCCGCTACATCTGTATGACCTAACATGATGTTACATTTTCGTGTTGAGCCTTCAGACGTTACTAGACATGCGTTGCTATGATAATGCCTCATTTGCCTGCCATTACCACTGTCTGTTATTATAATAATGCTATGCTCATTACAGGAGCACACATTGCTTCGTGCCACGCTATCGTCCTTTGAAGATGCACCGTTTGTCTTAAAGTGACGTTAAGTGAGGTTAACGGGAAATAAAGTGACTGAACAGAGCTTTTGTAAACCTAGCCGCAGGTGGGAAGTGCGGGCTGCCGCACGGCCCTGCAATAATGTGTAGCCCGAGAGAAGATCTGTCATTGAAGTGGTGTCAATTGCAGATGCAGAAGAGCCTGGTGAATGCAGCTGAACATAAGCTGTCTCAGGAATGTTAAGTACTGCAGGTGGAAAGCAGCACCTCCGGAAACGGTCTTTGCAGCTCCTTCTCATGTCAGGAGGGGAATCCCATGCTCACTGTATGGTTTCCTAGTGCACACCAATATGTATGTATGTATGCGTAACGGGTATTCCCCCACCCAATCGCATATATGGCGTATGTAAGGGGAACCTAATGTTACCTGGTGTGGTGCTTTACCTGTCAGGCTCACAGGAGGGCTGAGCTTCCGCCGTGGGGAACCTGGGGCAAGTACAATATGAGTAACCCTGTACTCGGTGCAGCGCCTCCACCTGCGATGGCTCCCACCAGAGAGGGAGTGGTTCCTCGCAGGACAATATATCAATACACACACACTCAGCATGTATAACAACCAATGCCTTTACTATGATAACGAAGGGTGGCAATAACACACAACATATACACTTATACTCTAACGGTATAACCTTAGCGGCTCCCTCACTCATCAGGAGTACGTCTACGTCCCCTCACCGCAGTGCCCCACACACCGTGTCCATGTATAGCAATATGTTAGTATAGGCTCGGTCCTCCAACCACTCGCTAGTGTCCTTAAATAGTTGAGCCTAAGGCGGGATCAGCGCCTGTTGACCGGTGTTGGTGTACTTGTTGTTATAGTACCTGCCGGTCACGGCGGTGACCGGTACCTCTTCGAAAAGGGTCAGGAGGATCGCGGTCTTCCTCCTGGGTCTCAATGTCCAGCCGTCTGGTCCCAGACGACTCGCCAGCAGACCTGCTCCGCACTCTTGTCCCTTTATCCCTAGCTGGTACTCAGTAAGGGTGATGCTCGCTGCTACTATAGGCCGTCCCTACAGCACAGCAACCTAAAGTGACTTCAGGGGAAACTCATAGGGGCCTACAGGGTAGCCTGTCCTATGCAGGTGGGTCACTGACCCCCTGCACCCACACTACCTCTCTCTTCACCACCCGGGTCCCCTCTGACTAACTTCTACCTAATACTCACAGCACCTGCAGCAACCGCACTGCACTCACACTGAACCTGCTTGGTGCCTGCAGCGAACGTGCTGCAACACACACGCGATGCCCTCTTGTCAGCCCTCACAGCACTGACAGCCGTGACACTGACAAGACTGCACACCACACGCACCTAAGGGCAGGGTCCCTAACCTACTTACCCACTAACCTAGTGGGGAGTTGGGGCCTGCCTGGGATCTGGGGAACCTTACCTGGTGTAGGAGCCACTTGCTCCCTACACCCTTTCTCCCCTTCCTGCTCCCAGCTCCAACTGCTGTGCTCCAAAGCCCGCGAAATGTATCTATCTGCCTGTCTGGGAAGCCTGGTCTCTCATTGGCCACCTTGAGGCACCTGGTGCCTGCCTCTCTATGCCTCATGGGAGTTGTAGTCCCGTGGAGGCTGCTAATCCCTTGGGGCCGCGTGCGTGATTCTCCTGCGCATGCGCGAGTCTCCAATGGCCGCCGCAACTCCCTGACTGTCCCCCGCGCATGCGCGATCACTCACACGCTCGCGCAACCTGTCGTGGCGGCCCCTGCTAGCCGGGTGCGCCGCCGGGTCTCGGAGCGCTCCCTGCACTGGCCCCCAGCTTCGTGTTGTGCCGGCGGGTCCGTCGCTGCCTCCGGCGGCATCCGCGACCGCTCGGCACTTCGTGAGGGGGGTCTCTGGGAGCCGGAGGGCACCGGGGCTACATATGTATGTATGTATGTATGTAGCGCCATTAATGTACATAGCGCTTCACAGCAGTAATACACGTGGTAATCATATAAATAACAAATAGTACAAATAACAGCATGGGAATAAGTGCTTCAGACATAAAAGTAACATTGTAGAAGAGGAGTCCCTGCCCCGAGGAGCTTACAATCGAATTGGTGGGGAGACAGTAGGAGGGCATTCAGGTAAGTGCGTCTGCAGGGGGTCAAGCTTTATGTATCGTGTGTAGCATCAGCCACAGTGCTATTCATATGCATCTTTTAAGCAAGTGTGTCTTAATGTGAGTCTTAAAGGTGGATAGAGAGGGTGCTAGTCGGGTATTGAGGGGAAGGGCATTCCAGAGGTGAGGGGCAGTCAGTGAGAAAGGTTTAAGGCGGGAGAGGGCTTTAGATACAGAAGGGGTAGAGAGAAGACATCCTTGAGAAGAACGTAAGAGTCGGGATGGTGCATAGCGAGAAATTAGGGCTGAGATGTAAGGAGGGGCAGAAGAGTGTAAAGCTTTAAAAGTGAGGAGAAGAATGGAGTGTGAGATGCGGGATTTGATTGGAAGCCAGGAGAGGGATTTCAGCAGGGGAGACGCTGAGACAGATTTAGGAGAGAGAGGGAGGGAGGAGGGGGGGGGAGAGAGAGAGGGAGGGAGGAGGGGGGGGGGGGGAGAGAGAGGGAGGGGGGAAGGGAGGGAGGGGGGAGGGATGGGGTGAGAGAAAGGGAGGGGTGAGAGAAAGGGAGGGGGGGGCGAGAAAGGGAGGGAGGAAAGAGAGACTGCATGTGCTGTGTGAGAGAGCCTGCAGGTGCTGCAGTGCGGTGAGGAGAGGGACAGAGATCCCGCGCTCCCCCTGTATCTCTGAAAGGTGAGTTGGCAAGTTGCCAAAAATTCCGGCCATTACTGAATGAATAATGAGAGCAGGGATTTCAGTAATGCCCGGAATTTTACTGCTTTACCCTATAATATATTGAGGTGGGGTCCCCCATTTGACTAGTGCTGCAGAGCATTTATACCCACTCATGAAAATGAATCACTGCACCCAGATCACATATTCTCCTTAGTACATGTTTGGAGCTTTAAGCTTTAACCCCTAGGTGGAACACGGTCTAGCAAGGACAAAGAGAGTTGTCTGGGGGTAGTCCTAGGACCCTCCCAGACCTCTCATAAATGTCCTGCGATGAAATAAACCAGTGAACCTGGGGAAGCTCCCAATAAATTGGTAGAGTACTCACATGTGTCCTTATGTGTGGCCGGGTCTGTGTGCTCCTTTGCTGAGTACAGACGAGATGCAATCACCTTGTATAATATAGGTTACAGCTGGTAAATTCCGGGCATTATTGAAATCCCTCCTCTCTGATTGGTTAAAATTCTAGGCATTATCCAATCAGTAATAGCCCAGATTTTTTGACACCCTGCCAAGTTTTTCAGCCAATCAGCTTTCAGTTTACATTCACAAAGAGTGAAATTTGCTCTTAGACAGGGGAGGTGATTGGACAGGAGGCACCAACAAGGCACTGACTCCTCCCCCATCCTGCCTGCAGCCAGACACTGACTCCTCCCCCTCCCTGCAGCCAGGCACTGACTCCTCCCCCTCCCTGCAGCCACACTGACTCCTCCCCCACCCTGCCTGCAGCCAGGCACTGACTCCTCCCCCTGCCTCCCTGCAGCCAGGCACTGACTCCCCCCCTCCCTGCAGCCAGGCACTGACTCCTCCCCCTCCCTCCCTGCAGCCAGGCACTGACTCCTCCCCCTCCCTGCCTGCAGCCAGGCACTGACTCCTCCCCCACCCTGCTTGCAGCCAGGCACTGACTCCTCCCCCTCCCTGCCTGCAGCCAGGCACTGACTCCTCCCCCTCCCTGCCTGCAGCCAGGC